>NC_087450.1:41788714-41911214 GCF_036321535.1 Camelus dromedarius | reverse complement strand
GAGAGGACGAGGTAATCCTGGATAATCTGGGTAGACCCTAAATGAAATCACATGTATCCTTATACAAGAAAGGAGCAGAAGAAGAAAAGACATACAGAGAAAAAGGTAATATGAAGACACAGCATAGACATGCAACCACAAGCCAAGGAATGTAGACAGCTACCAGAAGCTGGACAAGGTGAGGAACAGATTTTCCTTTAGAGCTTCCAGAGGGAACAGAGCCCTGCTGACATCTTGATTTCAGACTCTGGCCTCCAGAATGATGAGAGAAAAAACATCTGTTGTTTTAAGCCACCCAGTTTGTGGTAACTTATTATAGCAGCTACAGGGAACTAATACACCTTGTTAGAGTAATATTAGGCCATTGAAATTAATTTCAGTTCAGTTATCCAGTAAAAGAACTGCCAGGAAAGGACCATATACAGTTAATATTTATATAGTGCTTACTATGCTCCAGGCAATGTTCTAAGTACTTTGCACATATTAACTTATTTAATCTTTATAGTAACCCTAGGAGACAGGTATTAGTATAATTATCCCCACTGTACAGATAAGGAAACTGAGGCACAGCGACATTAAATTAGCCCAAATTGACACAGCTATGAAATATCACAGCTGGGACTCAAGCCCAGGTGGAGCTATTTCCAGAGTTTATGCTCTTGAGCACTTTGCTCCATTGTAGTCATTGTGAAAAATAACAATAAAAAGTCAGCTGCATGTGCATTGTCTACATCAGAGGCTCCCAATTCTGGATGCATATTCAAATCACCTTAGGGGCTTCAGGGATGCTAAAGGGGAAGAGGTATACTGAAGAAAAATTAATCAGAATGTTAGGCATAGGATCCTGAGCACCTGCAGCACTTAGAGACACCCTGGATGACTCTAATGTGCAGCCAGGGTGAAAACCACTGAGATCATAACCTCCAATGGCAAACTGAACTAACTTTTTCAAGCTGACATTGACCAGATGTTTTGGTTTCTCCAAAGGCTATGCCCACACAGAGAAATTAGACTGCCACATCAAGTATTTTTTAAAAGGGGGCTCAATTCAATAAAACCACATTTTTTTCCTGCAATAGAGTGGTTGATCATTTTCTACTAAGGGCTGTACCATGGGAAAAATTCAATGCAAAGTTTTCCCCAAAGGTCCCTGGGACTTCCTTCCATCTTTCTCTCATGCCCTGGAAGTGAGAACAGACAAGTCCCACTGACAACCCCTTGCAGATGTCGTCTGGTGCGAATTATCTGGTGGTCATAATCCAGTAGATATATTAAAACTGTGAAGAACACTGACATGATTAGCTCATGAAGACCTAAAATACAGTATACCATTTTAAAGTTTCCTGTTTATATACATATTTTTTATCTTCATATTTGTGTCCTGCTAGTATTGGGAGACCCTGGAACTGCTCACTTACTCAATTTTCCTCTGTCTTCCTGCCTCTACATCAAAGTAGAAGTTCAGTCTGAGCACCCAATGAATTACCAAGGTTTTAAGAAATTTTGAGGATTCCTCTGAGTGACAGAAAGAGTAATCATCACTGAGGTACAACCTCCTACAAGAGACAGGCTACAGACCACTGACCTCATTTATTTGTGGGGTTTATTTGCTTATTTATTTATTTACTTATATCCTAGAAGATCAAAATCTTAGTAAACAAATAGAGCCAGATCAACCTATTTGCCTGATTAATAAGATAAATTTGAGTAACTAGTTTACCTTTTCTTTTTTGTTAAGTTGATTGATTTGGGGTGGGTTTTTGCCTTGTATAGATACACTTGCTCAGCCACTCATATTAAATGGTCATGACCAAATTTATAAGTTGTAAGTGGCAACAAGCGGTGGTTTTCAGCTTGAAGTACAAAGTTGAGCAAGGTGACCAAGGTAAGCTAAGGACAAGGCATGTTCAACTGTTGGATACAAATGTGTCATTTCTCTAAGCTGCAGTTTTGTCTCTTCTATTTCTCATTGTTTGCAAAAACAAAGTTGTGATTTTCTAATTCTTGCTGTTTGGCTTTATACTGCAGCCCCATTTTACAGGGTTCTGATGTCATTTGGAAACAAGCAACTCTTCACAGCTATCTAAGGCCTAGATATTGCCATCAAACTGAAGACTTCTAAGGAGTTTCCACTTTCATTTAAATATTGTCCTGGGACTCAGCAGCCCTGAACAAAGGTGCATCCACCTCAGTGCATCTCCCTCCCACATTTCCATTCCATTGTTCACTTTGACAAGAAAAGAAAAGGCGTTTTCTGAGGTCTCTGTGGCAGAATTTACTACGTGAAAGTTTCAGGCCTGTCATTTGTAAGCATTGGCTGGTATTTCCCACACTCTATTCCCTATGCTGCAGCCTTAGGGCCACCTTGCCAGCCAAAGCTACATGGAGACAAGAGGACACATGGAGAGAAAGCCACCATTCTCCCATCTTGCTTAACTCTCCACAAGTTTAGAAACTTGTAACACAGGACCCAAAGGTCACTGCACATTAAGCTTGAGAATGGAAAAAGCAATGAAACAAAGAAGATTCTTACACACAATGTATGTCTCCTCAAAATTCATATGTTGCGATCTAATTCCCATTATGATGGTTTTTGGAGATGTGGCCTTTTGAAGGTAATTAAGTCATGAGGATAGAACATTCATGAATGGGATTAGTGTCCTTATACGGAGAGGCCAGAGAGCTAGCTCATTCTCTCCTCACCATGTGAGGATACAACAAGAAGTCAGCCATCTGTAACCCAGAAGAGGGACATCACCAGAAATAGACCTTGCTGGCACCATGATCTCAGACTTCCAGACTCGAGAACTGTGAGAAGTAAAATTCTGTTGTTGATACACCATCCAGTTTATGGTGTTTTGTTATAGACTGAGCTGTCTAAGAGACATTCCAGACAAACTGGTGGAAAGTTTAGAAACACAAACCAATGGACTTAGGCATAACACTGAGTACAGAGACTACCAACGTCAAGTCAACCAGTATTGTAGATAATCAATCAGCAAAGATAAAAGCTAAAGCCCATTGGAGGGATGTCTGCTTCCAGTCAAGATGGAGAAACAGGAACTGGATTTACCCTCCATGCTGGAAAATGAAAATATAAACAAGACAAATTACATGAAATATTGGACGTAAGCAATAAAAGACAAGAATCACTTATAGACAAGAAAAAAATGATGTGAGCCTTATAAATAACCCAGTTTACTGCTTTGAGAAAATTTCTCTTCCCAGGAAAGGGGATTCCAGACAGAAGCTAGAGTTAAGAAGCTAGAGTTTCCTGAGTTAAGGAAACAGAACTGAAATTCCAGGAATCAAGACATCTAGAATTCTTAGGTCAGAGTACTGAAGTGGAGGGAGATGCAGAGTCCTGCAGAGGGTCCTTCTCAAGTATTCAGTAGAATATTAATTAATGCAGTTGTATGAGAAAAGGACTACTCAAAAAGATTAAAAGGACCAGTGCCCAGTGCTCATACATGGTCAGGAACTGAGCCCTTTCCCACCAGCCAGATAGAAAAATTCATACTACATGGGACATTGAGTAGAGTACTCAGAAAGGCTGAGCTCAGGAGGGGATTAATTTGCCCCTGCACTAGCACTCTTCTACGAGCACCTAACAAATCAGATCAAGAGCTAAAAGGGTCAAATTATTTCCAAGTAACTTCACTGCACCCCAGAACAAAGCTCAAGAATATTTATAGGAATACAAAAATATCCAACAGCCAGCAAGGTACAATGTCTGACAATCCAATCAAAGATCACCAGTCATGCAAAGAAGCAGGAAAACACTGCTTATAATGAGAATAATAATCAATCAAAACTGACACAGAAATTATATAAATGTTAGAATTAGCAGACAATGACATTAAAACAGCTATTATGACTGTATTTCATATGTACATAAAATTAAGTAGAGACATGGAAGATAGAAAAAAAAGACCAAAATCAAACTTCTAGAGATGAAAACTACAATGTCTGAGATGAAAATACCCCAGGATAGGATTAACAATAGATAAAACATCACAAAAGAAAAGATTATAAACTTGAAGACACAGCAATAGAAACTATCCAAAAGAAACACACTGAAAAAAAAAAAAGAATAAAAACAAGAAAGAAGTGTCAGTGATCTGCAAGACAATTTCACATACATGTGGGTCTCAAAGATATATAATTGAAGACCCTGAATAATAGGAGAGAGAAGGGGGGAAATTAAGAATAATGTACAAAAGTTGTCCAAATTTAATTAAAACTTTAAACCCACAGATCCAAGAAGTTTAAAGAACCCCAGCATAAGAAACATGAAGAAATCTGCACCAAGGAATATACTGATCAAATTGCTCAAAACCAGTCATAAGGAGAAAATATTAAAAGCAGCCAGATAAAAAGAGTTATGTACAGAGGAACAAAGACAAGAAGGGCAGCAGCTTTCTTTCTGAAAACAATGCAAGCGAGATGACAGTGGAGCAACATCTTTAAAGTACTAAAAGAAAATAGCTGTCAATCTAGAATACTATATTTAGAATTCTATATCCTCAGAAACAAAGGAGACATGAAGACATTTTCAGATATTCAAAATATGAAAAAACTGTCCTAAAAATTGACATTCTTCAGGCAAAAGAAAAAATAATACCAATAGAAATAAAGATCAACCCCCATCCAAAGTAAAGAGCATCAGAAATGGCAAATACACACTTTTTTATAATTTCAATCTCTTTAAAAGATAGTTGACTGTTCAAACAAAAATAACATCAATATGTTGAAGCTTCTTAGAGCATGTGTATAAATAAAACAAATAACAATAGCATAAAGGAGAAATGGAATTACATTATTTCATATCTGTACACTATACATGAAGTGGTATATTATCACTTGAAAGTAAACAGTGATAAATTTAAGGTACATGCTTTAAAGTTTTAATCAAACTAACAAAAGTTATTGTTAATAAGCTAATAAAAAACATAAAATGGAATAAAATAGCACTATATCCAAAAGATGGACGATAAAGAGGAAATGGGAACAAATAAGAGAGACAAATAGGAACAAATAGCAACTTGATAGATTTAAATCAAACTACATAAATAATACCATTAGATATAAGCATTCTAACACTCCCAGTTAAAAAGCAGAGATTGTCAGTATTGACAAAAAGCAAGACTCAACCATATGCTACATTCAAGAAACATACACTGAATTTAAACACAGAGATAGATGGAAAGTAAAATGGTGAAAAAATTATACCATGTCAACCCTTATAAAAAGAAAGCCATAGTGACTATATTAATATTATACAAAAGTAGATTCCAGAACAAAGAATATTACCAGGAATAAACGTAATGATAATAAAGGAATAATGATAAAAGAGTCGATTCATCAAGGACATAACAATTCTAAATGTTTACACATCAGAGTTTATGCATCTTTTTATCTGTTATGTAACAGAGCTTCAAAATACATGAAGCAAAAACTGACAGAACTGTAAGGAAAAATAGGCAAGTCCACAATTTTAATCAGACATATTGATACTCCTCTCTCAACAATTACAGAAAAAGTAGACAAAATCAGCAAGACACAGAAGATTTGAAAAGCACTATCAACCAAATTAGCCTACGGACATTTTCAGAACACTCCTTTCAGCAGAATATACATTCTTTTCAAGGTTACAGAGAACACTTACCAAGATAGACCAAATTCTGGGCCATAAAACAGGTTTTAATTCAACAAGTAAAAGGATTTAAATCATACAAAGTATGTTCTCTGTCCATAATGGAATTAAATTAGAAATTAATAACAAAATATCTGGAAAATTCCTAAACATTTGGAAACCAAACAGCACCCTTCCAAATAGCCCATGGATCAAAGAAGACATCACAAGAGAAATAGCAATATTTTGAAATGAATTAAAAATAAAAACAACATATTAGAATTTGTGAGATGCCATAAGCAGTATTTTGTGTGAAACTTATAGCAATCAATGCCAAATCAGAAAAAGGAGGTCAATCTATAACCTCAGTTTCTGCCTTAAGAAACTAGAAAAAGGAGAGTAAATTAAACCCAACCCAAAGAGGAAGAGGAAGTAATAAATATCAAGTCAGAAAACAAATAGGAAACAGCGAAATCAATAGAGAAATCCAATGAAACTAAAATCTAGTTCCTTGAAAAGATCAATGAAGTTCATAAAACTCTAGCTAGACAGATTAGGGGAAGAAATAAGAAGACATAAATTACCATTACCAAAAGTAAGACAGGAACATCCCCACGGATTCTACAGATGTTAAAAAGATGTTTGCATATTGATACTTTACCAGGTAACATGGTTGCATTTTCAGGGGTCTTCAACATCATAACTCAAAGGATCAATATGAAAGACAATTTCAGAAGTTAATGATGTCATAGTGGATTAGTGGAGAAAATCTTACACATTAATGGTGACTTTTCCTTTAAAGCAACCCCTACTTGTAGAAATGTCTTGATCTCTGTTGGTATTTAATTGCATGGTCAGTTTGCAAGGTAACTTTTTAAATCTTGTAACATCAGTATTATTTGTTCTATTAGTGGGAGTTATACCATTAAACACTTTGTAAATACTACATAAAATCTGCAACCCCAAAGTATTAGCTATTCATATCACTTTATATTCTAATCATTATCAGCATTAATTCATACATGTTGATGTGGACTTTTTGAGAACAATTTATTGTGTACTATTTTTTCACTAAGTGACTTTATATCTTTATTTCTGTCACAGATATAGTCCAAGAGACTAATACTTTTGAAGTATATATAATATTGAATCATATTTATTACATCAGCCCTTAGTAATGGAGCATTTAAGTAACTTTCAGTGTTCTACAGTTGCAAATAGTAACACTATAAATTTGTGTTAATCAATTTCTTTCTTTTGGACTACTTCCCTTGGGTGTTTCCCCCAGATTAAATTCCTGGGGGAAAAAAGTGAATAGTTTTTCAGCTATTGTTAAACATTGTCAGATTAGCTTCACAGAAAGTTTGAATAATTCTGTGACACAGGGCCACACATACATACAATTTTTTCATAGGCCTACTTATAGTTTTTTTTTTTAGCTTTATTGAGGTATAATTAACAATCAACTGTGCATATTTAAAGTGTGCAATTTGATAAATTTTATGATATCAAAATAGTGAACATGTAAATCTCCTCCTAAAGTTTGCTCATATCCTCCATAATCCCATCCTGTTCCTCCCTTTGTCCCCAGAAAAGAACTGATGTACTTCATGTACCATATGTTAGTTTGAATTTCATAGAATTTTATATAAATGGAATCATAAAGTACATACTCTTTTTTGCTTGGCTCCTTTACCCAGAATAATTATTTTAAGTTTTATCCACTGTTGGTAGCTCACATCAATAGTTCATTCATTTTTTTTGCTAAGTAGTATTCTACTATGTTTATACCACAGTTTGTTTACACATTCACTTGCTGATGAACATTTGAGCTGTTTCTAGTTTTTGGCTACCACAAATAAGGCTGCTAAAACCATTTGTATACAAATCTTTGTATGGACATGTGCTTTTATTTTGCTTGGAAAAATAGCTAGCAATGGAATGGGTAGGTCACATGGTAGATTTATGTTTAACTTTTTAAGAGACTGTCAAAACATTTTCCAAAGTGGTTGCCATTTTACATTCCCTTCAACAATGTATAAGAGTGCTAGTTCTTCCACATCCTCACCAGAACTTAGTCTGGTCAGTCTTTGTAATTTTAGCCACTCTAGTGGATGCACACTGGTATCCCATTGTGGTTTAATCAGCATTTCCCTAATGACTAATGGTGTTGAGCATGTTTTCACATTCTATTTTCTTTAGCAAAGTATCTGTTTATATCATGAGGTACAGGAGCAATTTCATTAGAGAAAGAAAAGTACTTTCAACAAATGATATTGGAACAACTGGATACCCATATGCAAAAAAAAAAAAAAAACTTTGATTCACATTTCTAACCCTATGTAAAAATTAACTCAAAATGGATCATAAACATAAATGTTAAACCCCAAACTATAAATTTTCTGTAAGAAAATATAAGAAAAAACCCATGTGACCTAAGATTAGGCAAAGATTTTTTAGATCTATTTGAATGAAAACAAATAGAAAAATTAGACTTCATCAAAATTTAAAAACCTCTGCTTTTCAAAAGACACAGTTAAGAGAATGAAAAAGACAAGCCACACAGACTGGGAAAAATATTTGCAAATCATGTATCTGGTAAAGAACTTGAATTCAGAATATTTACAGAACTTTCAAAATTCAATAATAAGAAAACAAAAAACTCAATACTCTAGTATTTAGATCTATTTATCAGATAGGTAACTTGGGCAAGTAAAGAACATTCACTGAGAAACTGATGTGAGACCAAGTACTGCCGTTAAAAGAGAACAGAGAGGCAAGAGAGAGAGTCTATACACAGAAAAGGATCTGGCGATTTTTCATGGTCAAGTAGGAAAAATGTCAAAGGAAAACTGCCTTATTCTCTTCACAGTAACTTTTAGATTAGCCTTGACAATATGAAGCAAGTATAATGGAAGAATTTTGAAAATGGCCCAGACCTGATTAAAAGTTTGGATGGTAGGACCAGATATTATGTTACAGAGACAAAAGATATTTGGTATTAAAAAGAGGAAAGGTATTCTAAGACATAGTACATATGTTGCACAGGGCAATTTTAAGTCATAGATCACCAAACAGGCCTTCTTCCCTGACTGAACACCTCATTCTCACCCACAAATCTGGGAATAGACCATCCTTTGAGGACCAGCTCAAGCGCTTGCCCATCACTCCCACTTGTTCCCTCCAATCACTGAAATCAGACAGAGTGCAATCACTTGTGAAATTGCATTAATAATAACAGCAATTGTCTCCAGGACAAAATGAGATAGCTGATGTAAAATACGTAACATAATTATTCCTGGAACACCCGGAGCCCAATAAATATTGGTCTCCCCTTCCCTTATTCTCCTTCCATAACCAAATGGAAGGCAAATTGCACTATTGGCCCCAGTTCAGAGGGTTTTAAAATTTAGAGCTCCTAGGATGAACTGAGCCTCCTTAAAGGCTGCTGGGTTGAGCGCAGCAACTTTTTAAATAACTTGAGTCCAGACTTTGATATCCCCTTTGCCATTTGTGGCAAGGAGTCAGAAAGCAGAATGGGAAGTGTCCCAGGTTCAGAACCAAGTTGCCAGGCTCTGGCAAAAATCAACAGGTAGACAACTTTCACAGTCTTATCTAATAACAGAAAACATTTATGTTCCCCCTCCTGCTTGCTGAAGGCCCTTCATTTGAGCCTTTCCACTCTCCTTCACTCACCCCTCCTCAGGAAAGGAGACGTGAACTACCTGATTGGTAAATTTGAAAGCAGGACCTCTCGAGGGGTGTGTGCAGCTCAGCCCTTCTCTCATTCTGCTGTCTTTTCCCAACAGGCACCAGAGGGAAAGGCCTGCAGTATTCAGCCATCACTGTTGCTGAGTACTTTTTGAGGGACAGTGTTAGGATCCAAAATGTCAGTCCTGTGCTCCAAACTAGCTTTACCACTAATAAGGGTGGTAATTTTTCTCTAGTGGCCTAATTCCTGGGTCTGTGTCTCAGCTGGTTATGAATCTGGATGGGGAAGAAGGGTGCCATTTATTGGGCTCCCTCAAAACCCACCCACTCATCTGCTCAAACACAGACAGGCACCAGAGACCTTAGCATGTTCAGCGTCATGACCGTGGCCCCTCTTAGGTCCACATGTCCCTTAATTAGCATTTTCCCGCCTGTCCTGGGCCTCACACTGACATTGCCACCACCAAACTTTCACACCAGAGTGTCAAGCACACTATGGTGGGTTTTTCTGCCTGCCTCCCGGAGGGCAAGCACCAGCTAGTGAATTGCTTTTGTGTGCTCCCAAGGGACCCAGCACAGTTCTGAGCATGTGGAACTCTGATAAAGACCTAGGTTCAGGGACTCTGCCCCTTCCTCCCTTGTGACCTCATACACATCACTTCACCAATTTGGATTACTGTTTCCTTATCTTGTTTGTGCTTTTTAAGTGACATTAAGTTAGATTTAAAATGAGAAAGAAGTTAGTCCTTTCTTCAATGTGGTAAAAGTGGTCAAGATCTCTAATGCTTGTTTACATTGTTGGCAAACATGGCTGTATACTTTTCAGATGTGTTCATGATGTCATCCTATCTAGAACGTAAACTCCAAGACTCCTACTATTTCCTATAAAGTTTCAAATAAAAGGACTTGGAACTCAGGAATTCTTAGAAAATTAGGTTTACTACTGAATTCCTATTTAAATGTAGCAGAATTCTTCTAGAATATGCTCACTGCTTTGCTATAGGATTTAACAAAATTTTATAATAGAATTACCAGGGTGCTGAATTGAAAGATAATGCAGTTCATGGTTTTCTTAAGGAGGGGGCTAGCAAACTATGACCCACAGGCAAATACACCCAATGGCCTATTTTTATAAATAAAGTTTTATTGGAACATTACCACACTCATTGGTCTACATATTGTCTGTGGCTGTTTTCATGCTACAAAGAGGAGTATGTTAAGTATAGTTAAGTAACTATGACAGAGACTGTATGACTACAGAGTCTAAAATAGTTACTATCTTGCTTTTTTTTACTGTTTGCTGACCCCCATTTTAAAGAATCCTTCAGTTAATCTTAATTGACCCAAATTATGCCTCATGAATGTCCTTAACACATGATTAAGTGACCACAAGAATTCAGTTTATTCTGCCTGGGCCTTTCTTCTCAATGTATAAGGGGAGAGTTTTGTCTAGATGGTTTCCAATGTCTGCATTAATCATCATTCTGATTCTCAGCCAATGAGCAATTTCCTTCATGAGGTTTATTTATTTCTGATTATCTGAGACATCTACAACTCTTAAGAGATTGGGGAAGCCTTGGCAGGACACATCAGGAGACACAAGTTCCAGTCCTGTCTTTGCCCCTAACTAACTAAACCTTCTGGTGCTTTGCTTCTGTAAAATGAGGAGTCTGGACAGATGAGGATGAAATTTCCTTAAAACAGAGAATTATGATCCAGTGTGTGAAGTACCTCGTGGAAGGCCACAATGGCTGCTATGAAAGCCCAAGGTATGATACCACACCTAGATTTACAAAGGAGAAAGGACTCAGAGAAGGCTTCTTGGAGGAAGTGATGCCTGATCTGAGTCTTGAAGAATGGGGAAGACTTTATGCTGCTGGAGAACAAACTGAGCATCAAGCAAAAAGGCCCCTTATTGAAACCATCAATTTATTTGGTTGAATAGGAAATGTCACCATTTTCAATATCTAAATGCCAGAAGAATTCTCTCTAAATTCAGACTCTAATGTGGGCATTACACTCTGCTTATGGATGTGCATCATGGAAGTTCACACTGTCAGCAACTTGTTACAATATAGTCACCTTTTTTGAAAAGAGATTTTTTTCTTTTTCATCCAAATATGAAGGTCACACACCCAGGTTTTGGAAAAAAAAATCAGTTGCCATAGGAATAGGCGGTGTGATGACCGTTGCATAAGAAAGACACCAAGGCTTCTTGAGAAAATGATAAATCAGAGAGTGTCGGCAAAGGATGATTCCAGAGCTAGTCAAAGTCAATGAGAGGCGAGATAACTGACTTCAAACAACTTTAGCTGTGGGATTAAGCAGCATGCTTACACAGCATTCATCTCTATGTAGCTAAACCACCCAAATATCCACAACAATAGATTCTGAAAGGAAGAGAATGATCTGAGTTGACCTAACCATGCAATCTCAGCAATGATTCCTAAGTAATGGCAAGTTCTCTGATAATTCTGACTGCCTATACTGATGTCAGAAGTAGAGTTTATTCATGCAGTCAACAAATACCAACTATGTACCAGAACTTTTCTAGATACCAAGGACACAGCCATGAACAAATGAGACAAAAATCCTTGTGGAACTCACATTCTAGCATATCACCCTCATATGCAGAAAATTGCAGAGTTTTCCCTTCTATCCAATGGGATATCTTGCTTTTCTGAACAGTCCCCAAAGGACATTGTTCAAAAGAGTCTTGGTCACAGCTGAGCCAGCGCTCTCCTGAACACTTGTCCCTCAATCTTATACTCTGTGTCATGGCTATGCACAGGACAGGGAATACAGCCAAGGCAGCCTGATGCTTTTTCCTTGTCGAGCCCTCACTATCCAGCCAAATGACTCATAAAACCTCAAAGCAAAATTGCTCATAACCTTTGTACTACTTGTGGGAATACTGATAAGAGCATAGTCCTGACTTCTGAAAAGAATTTAGGTGCAAAATGTGCCCTAAAAAGAGGCAAATTTAAATGTCCAATTTAATATAAATTATATTAAAAATTAATTTAAATTATTATAAAATTATAAATTAATGGATAGGTAAATTACTGTCTTCACATGAAATGAAATAACAAGCAGCCATTAAGATGATACTTACAAAGATTCTATGCTAATGTGGGAAAATATTTATTATAAAAGGTAATCAAGCAGAACTATAAATATTCAGTAGAGCAAGCATGTATAAAAATGTACTAAGAAAAATGAAAGCCTTAATGAAAATGTTCTAAAACATTAGCAATCCATATACTTAGGTGTTGAAATTATGAGAATTTTTCTACTTTTGTACTTTCCATTTTTTATTTAGTAAACATTTGCTATTTTTATAATTTAAAAAAATTAATTTAAGCCTAAATACAGTTTTTAAAAGGCAAGAATGAGGCAACAAGAAGAAATATAAAACAGCTTATCATGGTAGCTAAGAGCCTGAGATCCGGATTCAAACTCCCTGGGTCTGAACCCTGGCTCCTAGTCACTGTGTGACCTTGGGCAAGTTATTTAACCTTTTCTTGCACCAGTTTCCCACCTGCAAAATTGGAATGATAATTAATGGTGCCTACCTAAATGGACTGGTATGAGGATTAGTAAATAACTCACATAGTGTTTAGCAAAGAGTGCAATACCTTGTAAGCACTCAAAATGAAAACAAATTCAATAGTCCAATGGCCTCAAAGGAAGAGTTTACGCAAGAGGAATGATGGACAAACATCACATCTTTATGCCTCAGGAACAATGCACTCACCCAGAGTTGTGTTCTCAGTGGGGAATTTTCCCTCAGGAAGAATCAATTCCTAAATCCTTTACACATATTTTAAATTTTCCCCTGAAGAAGATGGAAAGTATGTTGATATTCATTTTATGAGTAATTACTTTCTCGGTTTTTTAATGTACTGATCATAATTTATTGAGGCAAAGTACCTTTTGGCTTTAAAAACAAGTCTAAAACTTATGTTAATAGGCTTGTTAGAAAACACTAACATTACTGTAAGATGAAATGAACTCATAAAATATTGTTTATGGTGCTATCAGACAATAGTTAACTAGAAGATAAAAGTAATTGTCAGATAAAATCACATTTTTCTGTCAAATGTCTTTTCCAAAAATAGTGTAATCAAAAGCTGGCCTCTTATCACCTATATCCAACATCTTTCTTTCTGTGCAAATTGAACCACCTAAATCTGGGTAAAATGGTTAGTAAATACCTGCAGAAAGGACATTTATTTATGAAATTTTAGTTCTTATTGCTTGCCAATAATTCTCTTACTAAAAGAGTGATAATTCAGTTAAAATTGCATAAATATTAAATCTCGACTGATAAAAAAGATCCAGAGGACAAGAAAGGATTATAAGGAAAGACAGTTTAAAACTTGTTTCTCTACACTTCCTTTTCCCAAAATGAGGCATCACTTTTCCCTTACCAGAGAGGATCATGCCTTTCAGCTTCCAGATGAATTCTTTACCTAATTTCTAACATAGATTTCCTTGATTGTTTTTGACCCTATAAATTCCCTACTCAAAATTAGGCTGTGATTCTGTTCCAGTTATTGACTTGGTTTGGCAACTTTTCTCTCTCCATGGATTCAGAGTATCTGCCTGCTTAACAAAGTGAAAAGGTCTTGAACCATGGAGTTTCACAGGCTTAGATTTGAATCTGGCTGGGTACTAGCTGTATCATCTTCTGAGTCACTTAACCTTACACAGCCTCAATTTCTTTGCCTATAAAGTGGGCACAATAAATACGCATCTCACAAGTTACAATGGGGCTACATGGGACAACAGATGCTAAATGACTGGGTATGATAGGCAACTGAATCATGTGCTCTTTCCTTCCTCTATGAGTCTTTTTGAGCATTCTCCAAATCCTGAAAGCCCTTTGTTTTTTTCTCAGAACTGAGGGCAGAGTTTTCCTAAGCTTGGGGGTTTTATTCAACACATCTGGGCTCTGGGTTAACTTCAACCCATTCACACCTATGTGCCACGGAAACTTAAAAGGAGTTGGTGGTGAGCGCAGTCCCTTTCCGGTGGGCCTTGAGAAGTGAGGCTTTTGCTCAGGCCAGTGGGTTCCCCTACGTTCTCTTTCCCACCTTGAAGCCTGCGATCTGGCTCTGCCCATCTCCCTGCCAAAATAAATTGATCCAATCCCTCTGTGCCGAGTTCCCTTTGGGAGATGCCAATACTTAGACTCCCTCAAGATCCCAGAACCAGCCCGCCCACAACCCTGGGGGGGGGGGGGGAGTAAAAAAGTGAAGGAAGAAAGAGAAAGGGTGATGAGCGAGACACCACAAGTGACGCGGGACCGAGGGGAGTTGGAGAGGGAACCGTCTGGGCCAACAGCTCTGCCTCAACCGTCTGAGCTTTCCAGCTCGTCTCCCACCCGGCTCTACCTCTTTCACCCTGAGCCGTCAGAGGATTTAAAGTGGACCCAAGACGCGCACGGGCTGTGGAGAGTGAAGGCGGTGTCTGCCCACGATCGCCTCTCCACTTGCCCGTGCTCCTCCCGCAGTCCCCGCCCCGCCAGGTGCTTCCCGCGCGGCACTCTGCGCTCCTTGCAGCCGCCCGTGCGAGCCCCTCTGCGAGCCTCTGTGCGCGCTGGAGCTGCGCTCTTGGATACCGGGAGCCTGGCAGTGCGCCTCCCTTGGCACCCGCAGGGGAAAACACTACCTGTGGAAGTAATGTGCGCAGAAGAGGCCCAGAAGCACAGTCGCAGGCGGGCCGAAAAGAGAGCGCGGCTGCCCAGCGAGGATCCCCGCGGGTACCACGAAGGAGGGCAGCTCCTGCAGGAACCAGGCGGCGCGGGCGGGCAGCCGGATAGCCGCGGGCATCAGGGTCTCCGAGTGCTTCCCGTAACCAGAGGGCTCTGCGAGGTACAGGACCAGCAACCCCAGGGCAGCCAAAGCGGCGCTGCCTGCCAGCACTGGGCTCTGCTGGCATAGAACAGGCATCGCGCCGTGTTCCCAGCCTGAAGCCACCGCCCGCGCAGAGAAGAGCGCGGCCCCCACGGCCCCTTTATGGAGAGCTAGACGCCACCCCGTGTCCGCCCCTTCGGCCTTGGCTCCCGCCCCTCCATCTTGCCTCCCATCTCAGCACAGCCAGCCCGCCCTGGCTCGACCCAGCACCGATGCCCCTTTCGCAGGGCTGGCACTTAGCAAAAACAGCCAGGGAGGAGAGTGGACGAAGGCTTTGGTGGAGCCCTTCCATTATCCCATATTCGTGCCTTCGCCTGCACTCCCGCCCTCTCCGTCACCTGCCACTGTTCTCCTCCTTTAACTGCCCTTCGTAGATATATTTTTTTTCACCCATCAACCTCTGATGCTGCAACTTCTGAGACTAGGAAATAGAAAACCACAGGGACGATTTAGCCAGGGTTGTTATCCTGCCCTAACACACACTCTGTGTGGTCGCCACGCAGCCCCCACCCTCAGACCATCCCAAGCCAGGATTTCCCCACCCCATCTGGTTCCCTACACTCCTGCACTCCCTGCTGGCTTCCACCCAACCCTGCAACCTTCCTTTGATCCTGGGCTCAGCATCCAGGCACTTCTCACTTCCGCCAGGCCTTCTGATTTGGGACGCCCTGCTTCTTGGACACTTTTAGCTTCAGTGCCCTCTCCGCACCATCTCGCCCCCAAGCAGGTACCAGCCTCTCCCGGGCCCTAGTTCCTCCGGGACCTCTGTGCATCCCTGGGTCGCCCCTGCATCTGTTAAAGAGGTGCACAGTGATCCTGTCGATCCACCCTAGCCTCTCCTCTTTCCTGGGAGCCCTGGAGCTGACCCAGACTCAGGCTAATGTCTAAGACTTTTGCTGCAGGATGCCCTTTCCCATCTCCCGGAGCAGTTGAGTCGTGTTCCATGAGGGCGCCACTGGAAGTGCAGTTGCACTCAGAACACCTAGATGCGGTTCTTTCTCTCTCCCTTCTACTTGCCGCCTTTCTCTCATTCTTCACTCCCTGGTTCATTATCTATTTCCTCTTCCCTTCTCTGATTCAGTATTCAGACTTTCTTGACTGCCTTCTTCTTTTGTTTTGTACCCCTCTTTTCTTTTCTCTTCCTTCTTTCTTTGACCTGGCTTCCTCCTCTCAGATTGGCCTCTTGCCACCTACTGTTTACTTCACTCTTCATCTATCTTTTTGTACCAACTCTCTCAATTGCTTTATCCCTATTAATTTTCTCCTCTTGTCCCTACTTCAGGCTCCACCCTAGTCTTTCCCTTTCTCCCTCTTCTTCCTTTCAAAGGCACTTTCTACAACCTTCACCCTTAGCTCCCACTCACTGCCTTTCAGGAGACTCACTCAGCATGCCTCTGTCTACCCCTGCCCTGCCCTACCAGCTGTTCCAATGAAAGGTATGCACTGTTTCATCTGTCCACTTTGCAGGGTGTTTCCTGATTCCTGGAACACGGTGATGTATGGTGATACATTAGTGTGACAGTGCACCCTATGCTTGCTGAAGAGGTATTTATCACCTCCCTGTTAGGTTAAAAATTAAACTGTAATCATGCTTCAGTTTTCAACTGATCACCATGCAGGAACCACCCATACCACTGAAGCACTCTCCATGGTAACCAGGTGTAAGCTCTCAGCTCCCTAGAGCTGTGTTTGCACTGGCTTTACAAATCCAGTCTGAGATTCTTCACTTACTACCCGCTAGTTGAGGACACCCAAATCTAGATCTCCAGCAAAGACAGGAACTTCCGATCTGCATTTCCTCCCTGCTGGACAACTCCACCTGGATGTCATGCTTTAGTGGTAGGAATCATGTTTTTAGAGTGAAGACCACCTTCCTAACAAAATGCTAAATCAATCCCCCCAAAAGATCAAGATGATTCACAAGTAAGTTAACAAACCTCAACCCTCTTTAAAGGAAGGCAATTACATACAGACAAGTAACAATGTAGCCTTCACAATATTCAGCATCCCTCAAGTTATTAGAAATGTTGCACTGACTTCTAACACCAACTACTCAAGTTGAGCCAAACTTCACAGGTTTAGGACACAATCCTCCACAAGACTGCCCTCACTTCAGACACAATTTCAGGGGTCTCCAAGCCACACACACTTCTGAACAGCTCACTACAAATCTGGGGGTTCCCACTAACTCTTCAGGTTTAATAATTCAATAGAACAACTCACAGAACTCAGGAAAGCACTATATTTATGATGACAGCTTTACCATATTAAAAAAAAAAGATATAAATCAGAACCAGCCAAAAGAAGACATGCGTAAGATTGGGTCAAGGCAGGGAGGGTCCCAAATATGAAGTTTTCTTGTCCTCTCCCCATGAAATCAGGATCTACCACCTTCTCAGCACATCAGTGTGTGACAATATGCAGTGTCTTGCCTACCAGAAAAGCTCATCCAAGCTTCAGAGTCCATATTTTTTTAAAGGTTTCATTATGTAAGTGCAATTGATTGAATCATTGTCCATGTGACTGAACTCAGTATCTGGCTCCCCTCTGCTCCCCAGAGGTCAAGTTAATATCACGTGGCTCAAAAACATAACCCTCTAATCACATGGCTGGTCATTCTGACATAGCTAGCCCTCATCCTGAGTCATCAACTTAGTATAAACTAAGAATATAACAACACTGTTTTATGAAGTTTTAATGTAATGATGTATCATGTATGACAATTATAACATAAAGGATGAAGAGAAATGAGTTTATAAGATTACAAAATTTCTATCTTTTAAGTGAAACATATAACTAGAGTTATAGAACTATATAACCACATAGTCGTACAACTATATGACTATATAGTTATAGAAGGATAACCACACTGTGAAAGTTATAAATGTAATTATGGTCCATAGGGCAACCCTATAAAAAATGTAATAACTACTATGTATAGGGATGGATGTTACTGTTGTGATCATTTCACAGTATATACAAGTATCAAATCACTATGTCGTACACCTGAAAATAATACAGTATTTCAATTACACCTCAATTTAAAAAAAACTATAAATTCAACAGGAGAATTAAAATAAAATCTAAAAAAAACAAATAATCCAAGAGGAAGGGGGCAGGAAAGGAGTAACAAGAACAAAACACAAAAGAGTTAAATGGTAAGAACAGCTTGGAAAGAAAGAAGTAAAACTATATTCACAAATGACATGATCTTATATATAAAAATGATAAGGAATTTTAAAAAAACAAAAACAAACAAAACATAAATACAAAACAGAAACAGACTCATAGACATAGAATACAAACTTGTGGTTGCCAAGGGGGCAAGGGTTGGGAAGGGATAGACTCGGATTTCAAATTGTAGACTAGATAAACAAGATTATACTGTATAGCACAGGGAAATATATATAAGATCATATGTTAGCTCACAGAGAAAAAATGTGACAATGAATATATATATGTTCATGTATAACTGAAAAATTCAGCTCTACTGGAACTTGACACAACATTGTAAAGTTAGTATAAATCAATAAAAAATGTTTAAAAAATGCTAAGGAATCTTCTAAAACTATTAGAACAAATAAGTGACTTCAGTAAGGTTGCAGGATACATGATCAATATACGAAAGTCACTTTTATTTCTATAAACTAGCATGAAAATCTGAAATGAAATTACAAAAACAATCCAGTTGTAATCAAAAAGAGCAAAATACTAGGGAAAAATTTAACAAATGAAGAACAAGGCTTATACACTGAAAACTACAAACAATGTTGAAAGAAATTAAAGAACTTTTAAATAAATGGAAAGATATCCCATATTCATGGATTGGAAGACTTAATATTATTTAGATGTTATGTTCCCTGCTATAGATTGAATTGTGTTCCCACAAAATTCACATGTTGAAACCCAAACCCCAGTGTGACTATATCGGAAGCTAGGGTCTTTAGAAGGTAGTAAGGTTAAATGAAGTCATGTCTAATCAGGTATAGAACTGTGGCCTTTTGAGAGGAGGAAGATCTCTCAATCTCTCTTCCTCCCTCTGTCTCTCTCCTCTCCCTCTCCCCACTGACCCCCCAACCCCCACCACGTTCAGACACTGTGAGAAGGCAGCCATCTACAACCCAAGGAGAGATTTCTTGCCACATACCAATCCTGCCAGTACCTTGATCTTTGGCTTCTTGTCTCCATAATTGTGAAAATAAATTCCTATTGTTTAAGACACCAAATCAATGGTATTTTGTTATGGCAGCCAGAGCAGAATAAGACACCTTCAAAATGATCTGTGTATTCAACTCAAAATCTTAATTGACTTTTCAGAAATGGTAAAGTTAAGCCTAAAATTCACATGGAAATACAAGGCATCCAGAAGAGACAAAACAATCTCTAAAATAAAGAAAAAGAAATTGAAGGACTGGTATTTCTCAATTTCAAAGAAATGATACTACAAAGAAACAACAATCAAGACAGTGTAGAACTAGCATAAGAATAACATATAGATCAATGGAATAGAATTGAGAGTCCAATTATAAATTCATACACATATGGTCAGTTGATTTTCAAGAAGAGCACCAAGATCATTCAACAGGGAAAGAGTAGCCTGTTCAACTAGTCTTGGTACAAATGGATATCCACATGCAAAAGAATGAAACTGGACCCTTACTTCACAACATACACAAAAATTAACTCAAAATTGATCAAACACATAAATATGAGAGTTAAAACTACAAACCTCAAGAAGTGTAAATCTTCATGATCTTAAATTAGGGAATGGTTTCTTAGATATGACACAAAGCACAAGTGATGAAAGAAAAATAGATAAGTTGACTTCATTAAGACTAAAAACTTCTCTGTAAGTAATACCATCAAGAAAGGGAAAAGATCAGTCACTATGCTGTGCATTAGATTTCCAGAACTTAGTTATCTACTAGTAGCACATTTGTACCCTCTAACACTATCTACACGATTCCCCCATACCCCAGCCCCTGGTAACCACTATTCTACTCTCCTTTTCTATGAATTCAGCTTGTTACATTTCACATATAAGTAATATCATAAAATATTTTTCTTTCTCTATGTGGGTTATCTTACTTAGCTTAATATTCTCAGGGTCCATCCATGTTGTCGCAGTTGGTAGCACTTTCTTTTTTCTTGCGGCAGGATGATATCCCATTGTATATGTATACCACATCTTCTTAACCATTCATTCATTGATGGATGCTTAGGTTGTTTTCCTATCTTGGCTATTGTGAAGTAATGCTGCAGTCAACATAAGAGTGCAGACATCTTTTGGATACCCAGTTTTCACATTCTTTGGATATATATACCCAAAAGTGGGATTGCTGGATCTCATGGTAGTTCTACTTTTAATTTTTTGTGGAACCTCCATACTGTTTTCCATGGTGACTGAACTAATTTACATTCCCATCAACAGTGTAAAGGGCTTCCCTTATCTCTACATCTTTGCCAACACTTATTACCTCTTCTCTTCTTGATGACAGCCATTCTAACAGGTGTGAGGTAGTATCTCATTGTGGTTTTAATTTCCATTTCTCTGATAATTAGTGATGTTGAGCATCTTTTCATGTACCTATTAGCCATTTGAATTTCTTCTTTAGAAAAATGTCTGCTCAGTTCCTCTGCCCATTCTTTAATTGGGTTGTTTGTTTTTGTTGTTGTTGTTAAGTTGTATGAGTTCTTTATATATTTTGGATATTAACCTCTTATCTAATATATATATGGTTTGCAAATATTTTCTCTGTTTCATATGTTGCCTTCATTTTGTTGATTATTTCTTTTGCTGTGTGGAAGCTTTTTTGTCTGATGTAATCCAACTTGTTTATATTTGCTTTTGTTGCTTGTGCTTTTGGTGACATGTCAAAAAATAATAATAATAACTGCCAAGACTGATGTCAAGAAGCTTCTTCCCCATGTTTTCTTTTTGGAATTTTATGGTATCAGGCTTTATGTTAAAGTCTTCAATCCACTGCAAGTTAATTTTTGTGAGTAGTATAAGATAGGGGTTCAATTTTATTTTTCTGAATATCCAGTTTTTTCCAACACCATTTATTAAAGAGACTATCCTTTCCTCATTGAGTGCTCTGGCTCCCTTGGCAAATATTAGTTGATTGTATATGCAGGGTGTTATTTCTGGGCTCTTTCTTCAGTTCCATTGGTCTACTTGTCTATTTTAATGCCAGTAACATACTGTTTGAATTACTGCAGATTTGTAGTATAGTTTGATTTTCAACAAAAGTTACCAATGCTACCCAATGGAGGAAAAACATGGTGCTGGAACAACTGGATTTCTCTTTGGAAAAAATGTACTTCAGTTCTTCCTTTACATCATATACAAAATCAACTTAAAATAGGTCATAGATCTTAATGTATGAATTAAAACTTTTAAATTCCAGAAGAAAACACTGCATAGAATCTTTGTGACATTGGGTTAGGTACAGATTTCTTAAGACACTCCAAAGAACAAAGTATAAAAGAAAAATAATAAATATCAACTTCATAAAGATTAAAAACTTTGGCTTTTTCCAAAGACACAGAGAGACTAAATGGTAAGCCATATATTTGGAAAACATTTTTGCCACACATATATTCAATAAAGGAATTGTATGCAGAATATGTAAATAAGTTTCACAATTCAATAATTAAATGACATAAAACCCAATTAACATGGGCAAAATATTTTAATAGACATTTCACAAAGAAGATCTACAAATAATGAATAAGCACATGAAAATATGTTCACCACACTGGCCATCAGAAAAATATAAGTTAAAGCACAATATGGTAATACTACATACCCACAAAAGTGTTAAAAATTTAAGAGTGAAAATTCTCAGTGTTGACAAGGAAGTGTAACAACTTGAAATCTCATACACTGAGATGTAAAATGGTACAACCACTTTGGAAAACAGTACACAGTACCTTATAGCGTTAAATACACATTTACCATGTGTCCCAGTAATTCCTCTCACTTAAGTATTTACCCAAGAAGAAAGGAAACTTATGTCCATACAAAACATGTATCTGAAAATTCAAAGCAACATTATTCATAAAGGCCCAAAACTGGAAGCAATCCAAATGTTCACCAACAGATGAATGTGCAAAAAAAAAAAAAAAAAAAAGTAGTCTAATTATACCATGGACCATTACTCAACAATAGAAAGGAAAAGAAATACATGCAATAACATGGATGACTCTCAAAAACATCATGCTAATTAAGTCAAACACAAAATATTAGGTAATATATATCAGTAGCATACACACATCCAGTTGTGACAACCAAAAACATATCCAGTCATTGCCAAATGTTCCCTGGGGAGGCAAAATTGCCACCAGTGAGAATCTCTAGTTTAGACACAGTTGAGTGTCTTGTACTTAATATATATATAAATAATACTGTTATTATAAGCTTGCTCTATTTAATTAAGGAAATATTATAATCTAATTATTCTATTCTCTTTGGTAAAAAGTAAGTTATACCAATTTATTTGCTGATGGATGAATGGATGGATAAATGATTGATACATAGATTCACAAATACATAGATAGATTTTACCAACTCTTGTGCAAACCAGAAAAGCAAGCTGTGATAAAGCAGCAGTGTATAAATTATAAACAGAGAGGCAGAATTTACTAAGAATACTGATCAGTTAAAGAAATAAAAAACATTCTGTCAAGCAAAATTAGGTCCCTCAAAGGAGAATCGTTATAAAATCTGAGTTTTAAATTTTTTTCTTCTGAATTTAGCAGGAAATCAGTTTTCTTTTTTCAGTGCCCAAGTCCCTTACAATAATAACAACCGCCTCTTTTTAGAAATTCCTAAAAAAAATTAATCTGTAATTATTCATGTTAGTAGCTTCACCAATGAAAGTTCTAGAGTTAGTTTCTGTTGTATGTATCCAAAGGTGCCTAAATAACAGTGTATTATTATATTGAAAGCAACTGTTCATGAGTTTCCCTCAAAACCACATCTTATTCACCTTTCAAACCTCCAAATTTAAAATAATTTCTGGCCCATAAAACATACTGTATAGATATTTCCTGGACAGAGAACTGTAGTATGGATTCAACTTTGTTCTCCCCGGGTCTTCCCTGCTACTTCCTTTCTCACCAATCTTTAGAAACATTACCCGTGCCATTCATTAATTAATTTCCATTTTTGAACACTCCAGGCTAGGAAAAACAATTTTTTTCTCTCCCTAAATTTTTATTTCAATCCATAAAATAGGACCTTTGAGGAAGAGAGCTTCTTTCCTCTCCCTTCACTCATTCTCCCTACAGAGGAGGTGCATACAGTGGCCGACGTGGGGGATGATATATCTGATGGGCGGATTTGGAGAAGGATAAATGCATATGCAGCAGTCTCCCTTCTCTTGCTGTCAGAACAGCCCTCCTTGTGATGCAAGCAGTCTTCTCTTTTCTAAATGTTGCTTATAGAAACAAGCTCTGGCACTGTAGTTGAAAGAGAAGAAGCCCTGAGTTATTTGAGCTCCTCCACCTCAGTGTGAGTAAGCCAATTCAATTCAAGAGAAAAGTATTAGGAAGCATAATAGGGACTACAGGTCAAAGTTGTGTTCTCCAAAGTAACTTTATCAATGAAACTGATATGGGGGTGGCTGTTATTGTTGCTACTGGATTTTTATGAGAGAGGGATTTAAAAAAGTGGGCTCCACCAATAGACAAATGATACAAATATCAAAATTTTTAGATTCAGGGGCTCTTATTCATATAACACCAAAACTCATCTCATCTGCTTGGAAATTCATTCTTCAAAACTCAGCTCAAATTTACCTCTCCTTTGAAGCTTTCCTGGAAAGAATTAACTTCTCCCTGTTCCACATGTTCATAGGACTTTCTATACGTCTGTACTGTATCACTTGCCACAACTGTTACAAGTTTCTGTTCACGTGATCATTTCCTCTATTAGAATGTGAAATCCTTAAGAGCAGCATAGCATAACTATTAAGATAATAGGCTTGCAGTCAAACATTGGCTCTTTCCCTTACTATTAATAGTTTAACTACCATAAGCATCTGAGAATCTTTCTGAGACTGATTTTCTATGTCAGTAAAATGGGTATGTTAATACTATAATGGGCAGTAGTTTTAAAGATATAAGTGACAAAAACCTACCTCAAACTAGATTAAGTAAGAATATATATATAATTACACATGTATGTATGCATACATATATATAATTACACATGTACATATGTATGTACATATGCATTCATAGTGGGAAACGCAAAAGGTGGCTTCAAGGCAAGGCTAGATCTAGGGGTTCAAAAATTATCATTACTCTCCCATTCATCATCTATTAACCCTACTGTCTTCTTCTTTGTTCTCAGGGAGAGCATTCTAGCAGCTCCAGATTTAGACAGACCTTAGTTCTTGCAATCTAAGAAGTAGATTCCTCCATTAAGAGATCATTCTCCTAAAAGAACTCTACCCCTGATTGGGTCATACTCCTGGAAGAAGCACTGTCCAAAGGTACATCATGTTCCCTTAATGAGGCTCATTATATGCCCATCCTATGGCCAGGAAGCTTTCACTGACAATCCCACAAGACCTAAAATTCACATGGGGTGTGTGTATGTGCATGCACATGCAGGGGTGGAAGTTAGTCACAGTACAGTGCAAAAAATAGCAAATACTCAAACTGTTTCAAGAAGAGAGGTCTATTATGCAGGGGATTACAAAATCATTGGAAGGGGCTGGAATAGTTAAGGTCAAGACACTGCTGCTGGGCTTCAAAATCACCTTCACAGTCATACTACTGTAACTGAGATGTAGAGGTCTAGAAACTGCTGTCAGTATCTTAAAGTGTCCCGTGGAGCTGGTGAACATACTGTGGAAAGCAGGTTCTCGCAGCTATGAAGGCTCATTTTTGCAGAACCCTCCCATACCCATCACCAGGACAGGTAGGCTGGCCTCTATCTCCCTTTCACATTCTAAGCATCATGGGAGTGCCTCTCACTGGCAGGACCTAAATCATGTCCAGAACACTAACTGCAAGGGAGTGTTATTCAGGGTAGTCCCAGGACAACAAGGAGGTCATAAGAGGGAAAGATTTGGTTGATGACTACCAACAAACAGTACTGAACACTGACAACCAAAACTAACAGATCAGATAACTGGTTTTAAGTATCTATTTTAATAAACACTTTGCAGTTTTACACTTGACCAACAGACATATATGAATTATAACTGCCAGTTTTTTCCAGGTGGAGTTCTAACTTTTTAATGTATTTGCAGGTTGGGGAAAGAGTTCACTTTTTAGTTCCCATGATTATTGTTACATAATAGCTAAATTGTTACAAACAAAAATATCAGAACATCTGTCCCCTAACAACTGTAATTCATTTCTCAAAAACCTGCTAAGTGAAAAGAAGTTAAATGAGCAAACATTCCACTAATTTTAATGAAAAGGAAAACAATATGAATTTCAAAACAAAATACCCAATCAATTTCACAAAAAAGTGTCAATTAATACTGAAATAATTTCATATATATAATTTATAGCAATTTTAATGAATAAAATTTATATTTAAAATGTAATTTAAAGGAGGTTTATTGTACTCACTAAAGAAAAGAAAGAAAAACTGATAATAGGTGGCAGTGGTGTAGGAGGGCTCCAAGAGACAAATTCTTCAGAAGGCACAGTTTTCTTTCT
This sequence comes from Camelus dromedarius, assembly GCF_036321535.1. NCBI lineage: Eukaryota > Metazoa > Chordata > Mammalia > Artiodactyla > Camelidae > Camelus > Camelus dromedarius. Next base: position 41,885,261 of record NC_087450.1, on the reverse strand, counting down.
GCATATTTTGTTTATGAATATTTCAACATTTGGTGGATTGTGGCTATCTTACATTCATAATGCACTTAACAATAAAAAGGAATACATAATTGGAACAAAATAAAAGCTAAATGTAAGAACATTTTTAAACATATGGAATCATGCACATATACATCAGACTAAATAACCATGCTACTTCTTCACCCCACTTACTTAGCGTATGTACATAAAGCAAAATGTTTGGGGCTTATCCAAACACATTGTGCAGTTCAATTCTGTTCTATGTGCTATTTTCTGATTAGAAACTGGTCTGTCAAGTAAACTGATGAATCTTTGCCTAAAATCATAATGTTGAAATATTACTTCTTTATGAAATTTACTTAATGTGTTTCATGGTAAAAATATACATCAAAAAATGTCCAAAAAGTGACATAATTTTTCAACTATTGTGTCCCAAAGGTCCTTAACTGAACAGTTCTTATGTAAGGTAAGTCTACACTTGAAAAAAGCATGTAATTTCAGTAAATTTACCTGCACTGAGAGGACTGTAGGCTCCCAGAAACACATTAAGAATTAAATGAATTAAAGTATGCAAAGTGTTTAGAACTAGGCTTGACACATAAGAGATTTATTAGTATTAAGTAATAGTCTCAAATTTTAAATGAAACACTGTTCTTAAATGTGTGATATTCCACTTCCAGTTTAAAATCAAATTAAAAACAATATTGGTGAAACTTATTTAAGCTAGACTGATGCTGGACCAGGACAATAGAAAACAACACTGCAGCCAACACCAATCTAGCAAATACTGAATAATAAGCAATAGCAGTTTACTAACGAGTAAAGGGCAAGAGTGTACAAAGAGATACTCTCTGTGATACAGTCATATGGGAAAGTCCAAAAGCTGAGATTGGACCAGGAATATTGAAATAAATTTCCTTACATTCTAACCTTGTTCAAAACAGGATAATACAGAGAAAGGTGAAAATAGTGATGCACTGAAGAAAGCCAAATCTCAATTTCTGATTAGATGAACTCAACACCACACACACCAACAGTCAAGCAGAGGAAGATACAGTCTCATTTTCAGACAAAAATACTATTTACCTCAGTTTCCACTGTTCTATACATAATGTTAAACATTGATTCAAAAGTATGAGACATAAAAAACCAATATACAAACAACCCATGACAAGAGAAAGAGCACTCAACAGAAACAGACTCAGAGATGATTCAGATATTGGAAGGAATTGGCAAGGAATTTAACAGCTATAGTTGATATATTACAGTCTGTAGTAGAAAAGGTGAACAAAATGCATGAATAGGGAAAGTTCAGAAGAAAGTTGGAAATTACAGGAAAGAGTTAAATGAATTGTGATAGCTCACAGCGAAAAAAATGTGACAATGAATATCTGTATGTTCATGTATAACTGAAAAATTGTGCTCTACACTGGAATTTGACACAACATTGTAAAATGACTATAACTCAATAAAAAAAATGTAAAAAAAACCCAATAGTTAAATGGAAATGCTAGAAATAAAATACATGAAAATAGAAATGAAGAATTGTTTTGACGGGCTTGTTAAGACTGGATAGTTCCAAGAAAGAATCATGGAGGGGAGGGCTCAAGATAGCAACATAGGAAGATTATAAACTCACTGACTCCCATGGACAAAACTAACTTACAACTACACATGGAATAATTCCCTTGGAAAGGGACCTGAAAACTGAATGAACAGAACCTCCACAACAAAATATAAAAGGACAGAACTGAGACAGGTAGGAGAGGCAGAGGGATGGTCTCACCAAGGAAAGATCTTACCCAGCTGTGGTGATTCATAATCAAAAGGGATCACACAGGTATGGATCTTTTCCTTGAGGACCAAGGGATTCAAGCTCCACATCAAGCACCCAAACATCTAGATCATGCATAGGAGAGACAAGCCCCCAAAACACCTGGCTTTGAAAACCAAGATGGAATACACCTAGGAAAATTAGAAAACTTTTAGGAAATGGTAAAATATCACTCTTATAGGGCTCATATGCAAACTCACTCAACCCCAAAACCAGCAAAAAAATAACAGATTAAAAAGCACATGGTGGGAGGGTATAGCTCAGTGGTAAAATGCATGCTTAGCACACATGAAGTCCTGGGTACAATCCCCAGTACCTCCATTATAAACAAAATAAATAAATAAACCTAATTACTTCCCTGGCCTCCCCCGCCAAAATTTTTTTAAGTGCATGGACTATAGATGAAGAACACCCACTTACTAATCCTGAAGCATCAGCTGGAGAGGTAGAAACCAGCTGAAATGATCCTTCAGAACTAAGACACTGATGGAAACCATTTTTGCTATCTCAGGCTACCTTGCTAACCATAGAACAGTCATGTGCCATTTTGAATTTCTCCCTAAAATGTGTTGGTACAAGTGCATGCACCTTGGTGAGAGCCCTGCCCACTTCTGTGCCTTGGCTGGATGTTACAGTATTTCAATTGACAGGCTCACCAGCACATACAGCAGTCAAGGGAAGTCAGTCTGGGAGCCAGCCCCACCCACCAACATAATGCAGGAGCCAAAACAGAACTCTGCAGCTGGTCCAGGGGAGAGCTCCACCCACCAGTATACCATAGCAGCTGTGACTAGATTCCCATAGCCATCTTGGGATCAGCCCCACCCACCAATGCACCACACCAGCAGCCCCAATACAACAGTACATGTAGGGTATACTCCTTGAGCACCTGGCTCTGGATTGCACCTCTGAGTCCCACAATATATCTCTTAAATAAGAACACTCCTTTAAGACTAAGACAGAAATTAATATACCTAATATATAGAAACAAACACAAAGAATAGGAAAAAGTGAGAATACAGAGACATATGTTCCAATAAAAAGAATAAGCCAAAACCTCAGAAAAAGATCTGAATGAAATGGAGATAAACAATCTATATGATAAAAAGTTCAAAGTAATGATCATAAAAATATTTACTGCGCTCAAAAGAAAAACTGATAAGCACAGTGAAAATTTCAATAAAGAAATAGAGACTACTAAACAGAAGTTATAACTGAACTGAAAAATACACTAGAAGGGCTCAACAGCAGACGAGATGAGGTAGATAAATGAATCAATGATCTGGAAAACAAAACAAAACAAAAAAGGAACTCATCCAGACTGAGTAGCAAAATAAAAAAAGAATTTTAAAAGTGAAGATACTTTAAGGGACTTTTTGGAACAACATCAAATGGAATAACATTCACATTACAGGAGTTCCAAAAGGAGATGATAGAGAAAAAGCACCAGAAAAATTATTTAGAGAAGTAGCGGTTGAAAATTTCCCTAATCTAGGGAAAGAAACAAACATCCAGGTCCAGGAAGCCCAGAGAGTTCAGAAAGAGGTGAACCCAAAAAGACTCTCACCAAGACACATTATATTTAAAATGGTAAAAGTTAAGGATAAAGAGGTAATTCTAAAAGCAGTAAGTGAAAAACAATTGGTTACATACAAGAGAAACCTCACAAGGTTATTAGAAGATTTTTTTGAGGGAAAAATTATAGGACAGAAGGGAGTGGCATGACATAACTCAAAGTGCTGAAAGGAAAAAACTTCCAACCGAGAATTCTCTACCCAGCAAGGTTATCATTCAGAAATGAAGGAAAGATCAAGAGTTCCCCAGGTAAGTAAAAGCTAAAGGAGTTCACCACCACTAAACCAGCCCTACAAGGACTATTAAAGAAACTTCTTTAAGTTGCAAAGAAATAGCACTAATTAATAATAAGGAAACACACAAAACTAAACATTTTACTGGAAAAAGTAAATATGTAATAAAGATAATAAATCACTTACAAAGCAAAAATAAAGATAAAAGACAAAAATAGTGCAAATAACTAAAATTACAATAATTAGCTAGGGGATGCATAAAATAAAGATACAAAATGTACCATTAAAAGCATAAAATGTGGGGGTTGTATAGAAAGATAAAGCTTTGGAATATGTTCAAATATAAGTTTCTGCCAACTTAAAACAGACTACTACTTACATAGGATGTCATAAGTGAATCTCATGGTAACCACAAGGAAAAGCTTATAGTAAATACACAAAAGAAAGTGAGAAGAATCTGAACATAACACTAAAGAAAACCACCATAACACAAGGGAAGAGAAAAAGAGAAGAAAGGAACAGAGAAGAACTATAAAAACAGCCAGAAAACAGTGAAACAATGGCAGTAAGCACATACCTATCAATAAATACTATAAATGTAAATAACTAAATTCACCACTCAGAAGATATAAAATCAGGAGGCAGAGTAGGAAGACCCTGAGTTCACCTTCTCCCACAGGTACACCAAAATGAGAACTATTTACAAAACAACTATCAATGAGAACAACCTGAAGACTAGCAGAAAAGATCTCCTTCAACTAAAGATATAGAGTGAATAACAATAGGTAGGAGGAGTGGAGAAACAGTACTGTCAAGATCTGTACTCCCAGGCAACCCACAAATGGGAGGATAATCACAACTGCAGAGGTTCTCCCCAAGAAGTGGGGGACTGAAACTCCACATCAGTCTCCAGAGCCTAGTGGCCATGCACAAGGAATAAGAGCCCCCAGAACATTTGGCCTTAAAGGCCAGCTTTCAAGAGATCAACAGGGCTGTAGGAAACAGAGACTCTGCTCTTAAAGGGCTCACACAAAATCTCACACACTCCAGAAGCTAGGGTAAAAGCAGTAATTTGAAGGAGCCTGGATCAGATGCATTTACTGATCTTGGAGAGCCTCCTGGAGAGGCAGAAGGCAACTGGGACATAAATGCTGGCAGCAGCCATTTGGAGGAGCTCATTCTACCACGAGGACACTGGTCCCTCCAGCTTATTGTGCTAGGACCTAACCTTGCCCACCAGTTGGCTGGCACCAGTCCTAGGGTTCCCCAGGCCAAGGAGCTATCCAAACAGGGACACAGCCCCACCTACCATCAGACTGGCTGCCATAGGCCTCCCTGAACCCTCCAGCCACCCTGGGACCTGGCCCAATTCACCAGAGGCCCAAGGATACATCCCAGCCCACCAGTGAGCTAACACCAAACTGAAGACCTATGGGCCTGCAGTCAGAGACCTGGGAACCCGACTCCACCCAACAGTGGGCTGGCACTAGCCACAGGACCTGGTTTCACATACGAGCAAGCAGGCACCAGCTCCAGGACCTTGACAGCTTTACAGCCACCACCCCATTGTGGCTCTGCCCAGCAACAGGCCAACACCAGCCCCAGGATGCCTATGGTACCACAGCTAATTCTGTCAGTACCAAAGCCACCCACCAGCAGGTGGAACCAGGGCTAGGATCTCTCAGTGCATTCCTGCTCACCAGTGAGATGAAACCAGCCCCAGAACCCCTGAGCCCCAGAGCCAGCCACCCCCAAACCCGGCTCCACTCACCATGAGACCAGCACAAGCCTAGAAACCCCAGCCACTACAACCCCTCCCACCAGGAGGCGAACACTTGCCATAGGTCCCTCAGAGCTTTGCAGCCAGCCACCATGGGACTAGATCTTCCCACCCGAATGCTGGCACCAGTCCCAAGACCCTGGCACCAAAAGCCAGCTGCCCTGTGACCTGGCCCCACCCACCAGCAAGCACCAGCAGGACAGTGAAACAGCCAGCCACTCTAGGACTCAGGTCTGCCCACTAGTGTCTGGCAGCCACCAGCCTAGGCAGGGCCTGTCAACCAACCAGGCCATGGTACAGCTGCACCTGCCAATGCACCAACAGTAGTTAGTTCACCACAACAGAAGGGCCCATGCAACCAACACAAGGGAACTTCCACAGCATATAGCTCTGGTGACCAGAAAGGAGTGTACTGTTGGGCCCTATAAGATGTCGCCTACATAAAGAGACTTCTCCAAGATCAGGAAATGTAACTGACCTTCCAACACATAAAAATAAAAACAGGGAATTAGGCAAAATGGGGTGACAGAGGGACATGTTCCAATAAAGACACAAGCCAAAAGCCCAGGAGAAGAACTAAGTGAAATGGAGAGAAGAAATCTACCAATAAAGAGTTCAAGGTAATGATCATAAAGATGCTCAACAAATTCAGGAGAAAAATGGATGCACACAGTGAGAAATTTTAAAAAGAGTTAGAAAATATAACGAAGAAACAAACATACAATAACTAAAATAAAAATATACTAGAAGGAATCAATAGTAGGTTAGATGATAAGAAGATAAATAATCAATCATGTTTAAAAAACACAAAGAGTGGCTGAATGGATTTAAAAAAAAAAAGAGCCATCTATAAACTGCCTACCAGAGACTCACTTCAGGAGAAAGGACATACCAACTGCAAGTGAAAGACTACAAAAAGATACTCCATGCAAATGGAAAAAAAGAAAGTTGAAGTAGTTACGCTCATATCAGACAAAAAAGACTTTAAAACAATAATTGTAATAAAAGATAAAGAACGGCATTACATAATGATAAAAGGAACAATCCAGCAAGAAGATGCAATGTTTATAGATGTATATGCATCCAACATTGGAGCATCAAGATATACAAAGCAAGTATTAATAGATTTAAAAGAAGAAACTGCAATAAATACAACAATAGTAGGATAACATCCCTATTACACCAATGAACAGACCACCCAGACAGCAAATCAATCAGAAAACATGAGACTTAAAACTACAGACCAAATGAATTTAATAAATATATACAAAACACCATTCAAAAGCAACAGAACACATATTCTTCTCGTGTGCACATAGAACAGTCTCCAGGATAGATGACATGTTAGGCCACAAAACAAGTCTCAATAAATTTAAGAAGACTGAAATAAAATCAAATAACTCCTTCAATCACAATGGTATGAAACTAGAATCAACCACAAGAAAAAAATGGGAAACACTACAAAACATGGGAATTAAACAACATGCTACTGAACAACCAATGGTTCATTGAAGAAATCAAAAAAAGAAATTTAAAAATATCTGGAATAGAGAAAAATAAAATATATCAAAGTCTATAAGATGTAGATAAAGTGGGTCTAAGAGGGAAGTTCACAGCAGTATAGGCCTATCTCAAGGAACAAGAAAAACCCAATGTTCATAGCAGCACTATTTACAATAGCCAAGACATAGAAGCAACCTAAATGTTCACCAACAGATAAATGGATAAAGATGTGGTATATATAAATATCTGTATAACAGAATATTATTCATCCATAAAAAAGAATGAAATAATGCCATTTGCAGTAAAATGGGTAGACTTAGAGATCACATTAAGTGAAGTAAGTCAGACAGAGAAAGACAAATATCATATGATATTACTTATATGGGAATCTAAAAAATGATACAAATGACCTTATTTACAAAACAGAAATAGACTCATAGACATAGAAAACAAACTTATAGTTACCAAAGAGGTGGAAGGGATAAATTAGGAGTTTGGGATTAACATATACACACTACTATATATAAAATAGATAAACAACAAGGACCTACTATATAGCACATGGAACTATATTCAATATTTTGTAATAACCTATAATAAGAAAGAGTCTGAAATCACTTTGCTGTACTTAGTTTCAAGTGTACACCAAAGTGATTCGGCTAACACAACATTGTAAATCAACTATATTTCAATTAAAAAAAGAAACAAGAAAAATATCCCAAATAAACAATTTAACTTTACATCTAAAGGAACTAGAAAAAGAACAAACAATGCCAAAATTAGTAGAATGAAGGAAATACTAAAGATTAGAACAAAAATAAACCAAATAGAGACAGGAAAAGAACAATAGACGATATCAATAAAACAAAGAGCTGATTCTTTGAAAAGATAAGAAAAAATAATATAACTTTAGCCAGAATCATCAAGGAAAAATAAAAGAGGACCCAAATAAATAAAATCAGAAATGAAAAGAAGTTGCAGTCAACACCACAGAAATACAAAACATCGTAAGAGATTACTACAAACAACTATGCATGGATAAAATCAACAACTTAGAAGAAAAGGACAAGTTCCTAGAAATGTACAATATTCCAAGACTGAATCATGAAGAAACAAAATCTGAATAGATTGATTTCTAGTAAGGAGACTGAAATAAAAAATCTAGTAATAAAAAAAACTCCCCAAAAAACATGAAGGGGGGTCAAGATGGTTGAGTAAGAGGACATGGAGCTCATCTCCTCCCACAAATGTATCAAAAATACATCTACATGTAGAATAATTCTCATGGGAAACTAACTAGTTAGTAACTGGCAGAAGAATTCTTATACAACCAAGGCGGCAAGCAAGATTCCCACATAATCAGGTGGGACAGGAAGAGAAGCATCAGGTCGGGATCTGTGCCCCAGGAGGGAACTAAGAGGAAAAGAGAGACTGCAGGAGCAGACACACTCACCCTGGAGAGTGCACAGATCAAGCCACAGACTGGGTGTCCCAGTCCTGGGGTCCTGCACAGAGGAAACAGCCCCTTGGTTGTTTGGAGAACCACTGAGAAAGACAGAAAGGCTGGCAAAGTCTAGACCCCACTCATGAAGAATGAGCAGGTACTTATTTGCCACCACACAGTGGAGAGAGGTCTGCCCTAGTGATTTCTGCCATGCAGCACCTCCCCAATCTAAGTTGAATGAACACATCAGCCCCACTCACTCCAAGCCACAGCCTGGCACTGGATACAGGGCAGCATGATCTTGGGAAATAACTTGATTTAGGAATGCAGAGGTTGCCTGAGGGCCCAGGGTGTGGTCCAGGTGGGGCAGTGGTGGTCACTGTTGGCGCTTACTTAAAAGCATCACAGAAGCAGCCCAGATTTCTGATTGCAGCACTACTGCTTCAGTTCCTGCAAACACAATGCTGATCCCTAGTCCCAGTTGAGAGTGCCCCGAGTCCTGCCCACTCCACACTACATTCTTACACTAGATCTGGGATGATCACACAGAGGGAAATACATGATCTTGGGCTGCATCTCTGTGGAGCTGCAGACACCTACACAGGCAGCACATCAGACCTCTGTAAGCACTGGGTATACATAGTCTACACAGGGATGCTACCACATCAAAACACCCTTTCAAGACCAAAGTAGGTAACTGTTTTACCTAAATTCATTGAGACAGAAAAATTAAGTAAAATGAAACAGCAGAGAAAATACTCCCAATTGAAAGATTAAGAGAAAAATGCTGAAAATAATGAAACAGAGATAATCAGTCTACCAGAAACTGAGATCAAAAAGTTGGTAATAAAGATACTAACTGAATTAAGAAAGAGTATTGATAAAAACAAAGATCATTTAACAAGGAACTAGGAGCTATAAAGATGACCCAGTCAAAAATAGATAATTCAATTTCTGAGCTAAAAAGCACTCTAGAAGCAATGAATAGCCTACTAAATGACACAGAAGAATGTGTAAGTGATCTGGAAGATAGAATAATAGAAATCACACAATCAGAACAGCAGACAAAAAGACAAATGAAAAAAAAATGAAAGCAACATACAAGATCTATGGGATAATATAAAACATGCCAACATACAAATAATAAAGAGACAAGAATCAAAAATATATCTGAAGAACTTATGGCTGAAAGTTCCCAAACCTAAAAAAGGAAGCAGATATCCAGGTACAGGAAGCACAGAGGATCCCACACAAGATGAACCCAAACAAACCCACACTAAGACATATCATAATAAAATGGCAAAAGCTAAAGATGAAGGGAGAATTCTAAAGGCAGCAAGAGGAAAACAAAGAGTTATATACAAGGAAACTCCCATAAGGCTATTAGCTGATTTGTCTGCAGAAATTTTGCAGGCCAGAAGGGAGTGGCATAATATACCAAAGTTCTGAAAGGGAAAACTTGCAAACTAGGATACTCTGCCTAGCAAGATTATCATTCCGAATAGAATAAAAGATAAAGAAATTCTCAAAAAAGCAAAAATTAAAAGAATTCAGCAATACTAAACTAAAAGAAATGTGGAAGGGTCTTCTCTAGATTTAAAAGAAGCAAGAATCTACAGAAAAGGGAAAATTCCAATAGGAAATGTAAACATATAGTAAGGACTGAAGATCATCTAAATAACCCAGTACACAGATTAAAAAACAAATAAAGTAAAAGCAGCTATAACTACAACAAACAGTAAAGGAATAAGCATGAAGTAAAATGTGACATAAAAAACACAAAATGTGGGGGAGGGGAGTAAAAAATGTAGATCTTTTATTAGAGTGTGTTTGATCTTAAATGATTACCAGTTTAAAACACGTAGATACAATAATGGGTCAATATATACAAACCCTATCACAACCACAAATCAAAAACTTACAATAGATAAGGAGGCCCTTTCTCACCCCTTTTATTTAATATTATATTGGAAGTCCTAACTCTATCCATCAGACAAAAATAGAAATAAAATATATCCAAATTGGAAGGGAAGAAGTCAAACTGTCACTATTTGCAGATGACACTCTATATAGAGAACACTGAAGTCACCAACAAATAACTGCTAGGACTAAAAAATGAATTCAGCAAGGTTGCAGGATGCAAGATTAATATACAGAAATCTGCTGCATTTCTATATACTAATAATGAAATATCAAAAAGAGAAAGTTTTTTTTTAAATCCTGTTTAAAATCACATCAAAAAATACATCAGAATAAACTCAACCAAGGAGGTGAAAGATCTACACTCTGAAAACTGTATAAACACTGATGAAGGAAACGGAAAATGATTCAGAGAAATGGAAAGATATATCATGCTCTTGGATTGAAAGAAAAACAAAGGCCAGGAAAAGCTTCATTGGCAAATTCTATAAAACATCCAAAGAAAATTTAATATTTATCCTTCCCAAACTCTTCCAAAAAACAGGTAAGTAGGGAAACCTTCCAAACATGTTACAAAGCCAGCATTGCCCTGATACCAAAACCAGATAACACCACAACAAAAAAACAAAATCACAAAAATCCTCAACTAAATATTAGCAAACAGATCTAACAATATATGCAAAGGATTATATACCATAGTAAAGTGGGATTTATCCCTGGGATGCAAGGATAGTTCAACATCTGTAAGTCAATCAATGTGCTACATCACACTAACAAAATGAAAACTAAAAATCTATGATCATCTCAACAGATGCAGAAAAAGCACTGACAAGATTCAACATCAATTTATGATAAAAATTCTCAACTAAGTGACTATAGAGGAAATGTACCTCAACATACTTAAGAACATATATGACAAATCCACAACTAACATCATATATTCAATGGTGAAAAGAAGAAAACATTTCCTCTAAGATCAGGAATAAGACAAGGATGCCCACTCTCACCACTTTTATTCAACATAATATTGGAAGTCCTAGCCACTGCAATCATGCAAGATTAGGAAATAAAAGACATCCAAGCTGAAAGGCAAGAAGTATAACCGTCACACAACAGAATACAATAAAGAACAGCAAAGATTACACACACAAAAACACACACACAAAAATATTAGAACTAATAAAGAAATTCAGTAAAGTCACAGGATACAACATGAATATACTGCACCTGTGCCATTTCTATACAATAATAATGAACAATCAGAAAGAAAACTTAGGTAAACAATCTCATTAAAATTGCATCAAAAGAATAAAATTCCAAGGAATAGATTTAACCAACAAGATGAAAGACCTGTACACTGAAAAGTATAAAACATTGATCAAAGAAGTTGAAAAAGACACAAATAAATGGAAAGATATTCTGTATGCACGGGTTGGAGGAACTAATATTGTTTAAACATCCATACTACTCAAATAAAAACTATCAGCCCAGAACACCATACTAAGTGAAAACATCCTTGAAAAGCGAATGCAAAATAAAAATCTTTCAGACTTCAAAGATGGGATAATTCATTTCCAGCAGACTTACATTATAAGAAATATTAAAGAAAGCTCTTAAGGCATAAGAAATATAAGATAGAAACTTAAGCTTACACAAATAAATGTTTCAGAAATGGTTAAAATGATGGTGAGTATAACTGAGAATATTTTTTTCTGAATTTTAACTGTTCAAAGTAAAAATGGTACTATATACAGTGGATTTATAACATATGCAGAAATAAAATATATGGAGAAATTGGATGTATACTATAGTATAGTGTTTACACTATACATGAAGTGGTATTAATATTACTTGAAGGTAGGCTGTGATGACTTAAGAATATGTATTATAAATTCTAGCATAACCAGACCAAAAATGTTAAAGAGTTATAAATATAAAGCTAGCAGTGTACATTAAATGGAATAATAAAAAATAGATCCAAAACTGGGTAAAAGTAAGGAAAAATTAAACTAAAAAGGTATAGAAAAATACATAACAACTATCAGTAAAAGAGTAAATTGAACCATATCAACTATTGATGTGATTATATTTAATGTAAATGGTCTAAATTTGAGATTGCAGAGTGAATAAAAGCAAGTCCCGACTATATGCTGTCTACAAGAAATCTACTTCAAATTTTAAAAGTACAAATAGGTTAAAAATTAAAGGATGAAAAAGATGTACCATGTAAACATTAATCAAAAGAAAGCTGGATTGACTATATTGATATCAAAGTAGACAACATAACAAACAATATTACTCCTGATACAGAGGAGTATAACATAATGATAAAAAGTTAATTCCACAAAGATTTAATAATCCAAAATGTATACTCACCTAACAACAGCACTTCAAAATACATGAAGCAAAAACTGAAACTGAAAGGAAAAAAGAGACAAAACCACAATTATAGTCTGATAATTCAACATTCCTCTCTTAATAATCAGTAGAATAATGTAACAGAAACTCAGTTATGATACAGAAGACTAAGCACTGCCAATCAACTTGACCTAATTGACATTTATAGAACACTCCACTAGTAAGAAATGAATACTCATTTTTTTCAGTCAATAAAACAGAACACCTTCTGGGCCTTATACCAAATCTCAAGAAAATTCAAAGAACTGAGATCATACATAGTGTGTTTTCTGACAAAATTAGTTAAATTAAAATCAATAATAGAAAGGTATTGAAAAGTTCCAGTTCAAAATTAAACAACACAATTCTAAAAACTCATAGATCAAAGAAGAAATCATAAGACAAAATACAAAATATTTTAATTAAATGAAAATTAAAATAAACATATCAAAATGTGTAGATGCAGTAAAACATTATTTAGAGGAAATTGTGTAGTATTAAAATGCTTATCTTAGAAAATAGAAGATTTTATAATAATTTAAATTTCCATCTGTAAGAAATTAGAGAATGAAGAGCAAATTAAACAGCCCCAAAATACAGAAGGAAAAAATAATAAAAAATAAGAGTGAAAGAAATAAATTGAAAACACAAAAGCAATACAGAAAAATCAATGAAAGTAAACCTTGATTCTCTGATAAGATTTTTTTAATATTATAAACTTCTAGCTCAAATGATTGAGAGACTGAGAGAGAGAGGGAAAGAGGACACAAATTCCCAATATCAGGAATGAAAGAGGCAACACACAGATTCTACAGATATTAAAAAGATAATAAGAGAATATTTTGAATGACTATATGCTCATAAATTCAACAACTTAGATAAAATGAGTGAGTTCCTTGAAAGGCATAAACTACCAAAGCTCAGTTTAAAAAACTGATAACCTAAATAATTCCTTTCTCTATTAAAGAAATCTAATTTGCAATAAAAAATATTCTCACAAAGAAACCTCCAGGCCCTGATGTCTTTATTGGCCAAACATTTAAGGAAGAAACAATACCAGTTATATGCAAACTCTTCTTGAAAATAGAAGAGGAGAGAACATGTTCAAATTAATTTTATTAAGTTAACATTTCCCTAATACCAAAACCAGAGGCAAAGACATTATAAGAAAGAAAATCAGACCAATATTCCTTGTGAACACAGATGAATAATATACTAGCAAATTGAATATGACAATATATTTTTTATAAAGGTCATTATACATCAAGAAAAAGTAGTGTTTTTCCCAAGACAGGAGGTGGGTTCTACATTTGAAAACCAATTAATGTAATTCACAGATTAAAGTAACAGTGTAAACAGAAAAGCTATGTGTTCATCTCAATGAATACAGAAAAAGCTTTGAATAAAATTCAACACTCACTCCTGAAAAATAAAAGAATTCTTTGGAAGATTCAACATTGCTAAAATGTCTATTCTCTCCCACTTAATCCATAGATTCAATGTACTCACAATCAAAATTATAGGAGGAATTTCAGCAGTAATGTCAAGTTTATTCTAAACTTATATGGAAAAGCAAAAGAACTAAAACAGCCAAAATAATTTGGGGAAAAAGAACAAAGCTGGAAGACTTATATGAGCTGATTTCAAGACATACTAAAAAACAATAGTGATCAAGATAATGCGGTATTGGTGAAAGGTAAGAAATACAGTTAAATATAACACAATCCAGAAATAGATCCATAAATATGGTCAGTTGAGTTAGACAAAAGTTCAAAGGCAATTCAATTGAGAAAGGAAAAACTGTTCAACAAGCGGTGCTGAGAAAATTGGATATTCATATACCAAAAATATGGGCTTGGCCCATAAAGCATACCATTTATAAAAATAACCCAAAATAGAGCTAAATGTAAAACCTAAAGTTATAAAACTTACAGCAGAAAACATAGGAGATAATCTTTTTTTACCTTTCTGACCAAGTACTTTTGGATCAGTACTCATACCTAGAATATATGTTATGCGGCTCAATAATAAAAAGACAAAATGAAAAAAATAAAAAGACAAGCCAACTAAAATATGGGCAAAATACTTGAGCAGGCACTTCACAAAAGAAGATAAACAAATAGCACATAACCACATGAAAAAGTTCTCAATATCATTAGTCATTAGATAAATTCAAATTAAAGCCATTATGAAATATCATTACATAGCAACCAGAATGGCTGAAAATAAAAATATTGGCACCACTAAATGTTGGCCAAAATATAGACACTGTCTTACAGAGTTAAACATAAATTTGTTCTATGATCCAGCAACTCCACTCCTTGATGTTTACCAAAAGAAATAAAAATGTAAATATACAAACATGAAGCTGTAGTTGTAACAGCCAAATGTGCTAGTTACCACGAAATACATACTAAAGTATTAAAAACAAAGGACTGTGATGTCTCCATCTTTCTCTAAAATGGTTTAAAAAATAATATTCAGAAATACTATTTCCACATCTATACCTAAGGCAGGATTATTAATTTTTCCCAAGGTTGCTAGTAGTACTGTATTTACTCTTAAGCAAAATATTCTTTTCTAAAGATAAAAGTGGCATGTCTACAAACACCACAAAGTCAGAAACAGGTATAACTTTTAAGTGGCAGATATAGCCGGCACTATACTCTAATTTTGTCATTACCCTTTTTTTCTATTAATACATAGAAGAATACCTCAAGCTGCACGTCACAAGTTTTGAAGACAAGGCTGTCTGTTAAAAAAGTTATCCTTTTGTTATTTTTCTGATAGATGTAAATTTGACTCTTTCTAGTTCAATTTATGTCAGGAGCTAAAACTACAAGCATAACAATCATTTTTATTCATGGATGGCAAAGAAAAATAAAAATGTATTTTTATGCTATCCTTTAAAAAGTTACTGATGTTCCTTACAAGTATCTTCCCCTAAGTTCTTTGGAGAATTTAATGAGATACTCTAAAGCTCTCAACATAGTGCTTTAAAAATACAAACTTTCAATAAACACTAGTTTTTTTAATTTTGTATTACCACCATTCATCTAGCATCTGAGATAAAATAGATGCTGAATGAAGAAGAAAATGCACAATTCATTAAGATGTGTATGTGTGTGTGTATGAGTAACATACAGAATTCATGTGCACACAGAACATACACACATGACTACACACATACATACATATATTCCTGCATAAGAGGATCCCATCTTGCATCCATTTAAATATTACCAACTTCATTAGTTTCCTTCCACTACACCTCTTATTAGCACTTGAAGTTTAGGTTTCAACTTTACCTCCTTCATCATTCTTATTCTAAGGAAATCTAATTAATTATAATTAGAATACTTTGTAATAATTTTTAATATCATACACATGACTTTTCACTTTATCATGGCTCATAAATCAGCTATATTGTTCCAATAATCCTGCCTGAAAACACATACAATTAAAAGGCAGATGCCAAACTCTTGCATTTATATTCAAAAGCCTCAGAATTTCATTTACATGAAAAAAATCACCTTCAAGATGTGAGATTCATCATTAATTAGGTAATTAGTTGTCTTTGTTAGGTAATTAATTAATCTATTCAGATTTTCTACTTCTTCATGATTCAATCTTAGTAGGTTGTAGTTTTTAGAAATGTATTCATTTCTTCTAGATTATCCAATTTGTTGGCATATAATTGCTTATAGTAGTCTCTTAATACCTTTGTATTTCTGTCATATCAGCTTTAGTATCTCCTTTTTGATTTATAGTTGTGTTTATTTGAGTCTTTTGGGGTTTTTCCTTGGTTAGTCTAGCCAAAGTATTTTTGGTTGTTGTTTATCTTTTTTAAAAGCCAGCTCTTAATTTCTCTGATTTTTTTCTATTGTCATTCTAGACTCTATTTCATTTACTTCAGCTCTAATCTTTATTATTTTCTCCCTTCTGCTAACTTCGGGCTTACTTTGTTCTTCTTTTTCTCAGTTCTTTGAGAAATTGTGGTCAAAAAAGATGGTAGATAGTTCAATCTTTAATTTCTTAAGGTTTGTTCTGTAACCCAATATATGATTTATCCTCCATAATGTTCCATGTGTGCTTAAGAAGATTAATGTTTCTGATACTATTTGGATGGAATAGTCTGTAAAAGTCTGTTAGGTCCAATTGGTCTATAGTGTTATTCAGGTCCACTGTTCCTTATTAATTTTCTGCCTGATGACTTATCTCCACTGTTGAAAGTGGAGTACTGAAGCCCCTTACTATTATTATAGTTCTGTCTGTATCTCCTTTCAGGCCTGTTAAAATTTGCTTTGTATGTTTAGATGCTCCTATGTTGGGTGCATATATATTTATAATTTTTATATCCTCTTTATGAATTGACACATTATTATGTAACAATTTTCTTTGTCTCAAATTGACTTGAAGTCTACTTCATCTGATATAATTATAGCTACCTCTGTTCTCTTTGGGTTAGCATACGCTTGCAATATTTTTTTATCCCTTCACTTTCAATGTATGTGAGTCCTTAGAGCTAAAATGAGTCTCTTGTAGGGAGCATAATGTTAGATCTTGGTTATTTTAATCCACTCAGTCACTTTGTATCTTTTGATTATATAGTCCACTTACTTATAAAGTAATTATTGATTGCACTAACATGGATGGACCTAGAGACTGTCAAACTAAATGAAGTCAAAGACAAATATCATATGATATCACTTATATGTGGAATCTAAAAAATGACACAAATGAACTTAGAACAGAAACAGACTCACAGACATAGGAAACAAGCTTACGGTTACCAAAAGGGGAAAAGAGAGGGGAGGGATAAATTAGGAGAATGGGATTAACAGATATACACCACTATATATAAAGTAGATGAACAGCAAGGATTTACTGTACAACACAGGAAACTATATTCAATATCTTGTAATAAACAATAATAGAAAAGAATCTTCCTAAAAGAATAGATCTACACATACACACGCACACATATATAGGAACCACTTTGCTGTACACTAGAAACTAACATATTGTAAATCAACTATAATTCAATTTTTTAAATTTAAAAAATAGTTATTGATAGATAAGGACTTGCTATTGTGATTTTTTTGTTTTTTTTATTTTTTGTAGTTCTTTTTCCTTCCTCTCTTGCTGTCTTTGTGATTTATTTTTGTAATGGTTTACCTTAATTTCTTTCTCTATCTTTTGCATACCAGTGATAGGTTTTTTCCCTTGTGTTCACCATGAGGCTTACATAAATATCTTATAGATGTAATAATCTATTTTAAACTGATAACAGTTTACCTTCAAAGATACAAACATAGAAAAACTCTACACTTTTAATTCTCTTCCCTCTACATTTTATGCTATTGATGTCACACATTAAGACTATTATGAATAATTATACACTAACAAATTTGTCAACCTAGAAGAAATGGATAAATTCCATGAAACATACAACCTACCAAGGCTGAATCATGAGAAACAGAAAATCTGAACAGACCAATTACTAACAAGGAGATTGAATCAATAATCAAAAACCTCCCAACAAACAAAACTTCAAGGCCAGGTGCCTTCACTGGTGAATTCTATCAAACATTTAAAGACGATTTAACGCCAACTCTTTCCCAACTCTTACCAAAAAATAGAAGAGGAGGAAACACTCCCAAACTCATTTTACAAGGCCAGCTTTACTTTGATACCAAAACCCAATAACAGTGTCACAAGAAAAGAAAATTACAGGTCAATATCCCTGATTAACATAGATGCAAAAATCCTCAAAAAAAACCAGCAAACCAAATTCAACAATACATTAAAAGGATCATACATCATGATCAAGTGGGATTTATTCCAGCGATGCAAGGATGGTTCAACATCCACAAATCAATGTGATACACCATATTAATAAAATAAAAGGTAATATCATATTATCATCTCAATAGATGTAGAAAAAGCACTGAACAAGATTCAACATCCATTTATGATAAAAACTTTCAACAAGTGGATATAGAAGGAATGTAACACAACATAATAAAGGCTATATATTGCAAGCTCACAGATAACATCATACTCAGTGGTGAAAAACTAAAAGCTTTTCTTCCAAGATCAGGAACAAGATAAGGATGTTCACTCCTGCCACTTTTATTCAACATAAGTACTGGAAGTCCTAGCCACAGCAATCAGGAAATAAAAAGAAATAAAAGGCATCCAAAAAGGAAAGGAAAAGATAAAATGGTCTCTGTTCACAGATGACATGATCTTATATACACAAAACAATAAAGATTCTACCAAAAAAAAAAACTTGTTAGAGCTAATAAATAAATTTAGTAAAGTTTCAGAATACAAAATCAATATACAGAAATCTGCTGCATTTCTATACACTACTAACAAACTATCAGAAAGAAAAATTTAAGAATATCCAATTTACAATTGCATCCAAAAGAATAAAATACCTTGGAATAAATCTGACCAAAGAGGTGAAAGATCTGCACACTGAAAACTATAAAACACTGATGAAGGAAATTGAGTAAGACACAAATAAATGGAAAGATATTCCATGTTCATAGTTTGGAAGAATTGATATCATTAAAATGGCCATATTAACCACAGCAATTGTGAAAAAAAAAAACCAATAAATAGACTCTTCAATTAAATAGAGTCAGAGGACCAGAAGTGGGACCTCTCATACCCTTGGATGACAGCAGAGCTCAACAGGAAGTAGAAAGGCTCCACTTATTTCCTGTCAACAATTCAGCAAATGAAAAGCCATGGATTTTTTGTTTATGGTAGCCCTCCCAACTTCCTTTCTTCTCTATAAAAGAGTGCTCCTTTCTTTCCTCTGTGGGAACTTGCACATGGCGCACCATGGTTGCAGATCCTGAATTGCAATTCTCCACTGATTCTGACTAAACTTTTTTTTTTCTGGAGAAAAAGCTGGCAGTCTATTTATTTTAAGTCAACACAATATACAGATTCAATGCTATACCTATTGAAATTCCAATAGCATTTTTCACAGAAATAGAAAAACAATCCTGAAATTTGTATGGACCTATAAAAGACTCCACATGACCAAGGAAACCTTGAGATAAAAGAACAAAACTTGAGGCATTACACTTCCTGATTTCAAACTTTATTACAAAGCTATAGCATTTAAAAGAGTATGGTATTATCATAAAAAACAGACACATAGATCAATGGAGCAGAATAGAAAGCCCAGAAGTAAACCTATGCATATGGTCAATATAATTTATGCAAAGGAGTAAAGAATATACAGTGGGGGAAAGGACAGTTTCTTCAACAAATGATGTTGGGAAAACTGGACAGCCACATGCAAAAGAATGAAACTGGACCACTCTCTCACACCATACACAAAAACTAACTCAAAATAAATTAAAGACCTGAATGTAAGGCATGAAAACATAAAACTCCTGGAATGAAATATAGCCAGTAAGCTCCTTAACAGTGGTCTTGGTGACGACTTTTTGGGTTTGACGCCAAAAACAAAGATAACAAGCAAAAATAAACAAGTTGAACTATATCAAACTAAAAACTTCTGCACAGCAAGGAAAACCATCATTAAAATGAAAAGGTAACCAATCAAGTGAGAGGAAATATGTGAAAGTCATCTATCTGACGAGTGGTTAATATCTGAAATATATGAAGAACTCATTCAACTTTAGAGCAAAAAAAAAAAAAAAATGGGCAGAGGATCTGAAAAGACATTTTCCAAGAAGACATAAAGATGGTCAATAGATAATATGAAAAGATTATCAACATCAGTACCCACCAAGAAAATGCAAATTAAAACCATAATGAAATATCACCTCACATCAGTTAGAACAGTTATTATAGAAAGACAAGAAGTAATAAGTGTTGGATAAACGCAGAAAAAAGAGAACCCTTGTGCACTATTGCTAGGAATGTAAATTATACAGTCACTATGTAAAACAGTATGAAGGTTCCTTGAAAAATCAAAAATAGATCTACCATATGTTCCAGCAATTCTTCTTCTGGGTATTTATCTGGAGAAAACTAAAAACACTAACTTGAAAATATATCTGCACCCCCTTGTTCACTGCATCATTATTTACAAAAGCCAATAAATGGGAATAACCTAAGCATCCACTGATGGATGAATGGATAAAGAAAATGTGGAATACATATACAATAGAATATTATTTAGCCATAAAAAAGAAGAGAATCTTGCAATAACATGTATGGACCTTGATAGCATTATGCTAAGTGAACTAAGTCAGACAGAGAAAGATAAATACCATATAATCTCACCTACATGTGGAATCAAGGAAGGAAGGAAGGAAGGAAGGAAGGAAGGAAGGAAGGAAGGGAGGGAAGGAAGGAAGGAAAGGAAGAAAGAAAGAAAGAGAAAGGGAGGGAGGAAGGGAGGTAGAGAGGAAGGGAGGAAGGAAGAAAAAGAAAGAAAGAAAGACTTCATGGATACAGCGAACAGTCTGGTGGCTGCCAGATGCTGGGGGTGGGGGACTGGCAAAATGGGTAAAGGAGTCAAAAGGTACAAACTTCCAGTTATAAATAATTCCTGAGAATGTAATGTACAGCATGGTGAATATAGTTAATAATACGGTATTGTATATTTGCTAGGAGAGTAGATCTTAAAAGCTCTCACCTTAAGAAAAAAAATTATAACTAGTATTAACTAGACTTATTGCGGTGACCATTTCACAATACATACAAATACAACGAATCCTTGTGTTGTACAGCTGAAACTGTTTCATACAAATAAACTATTTATATCAATTATATCTCAATTAAAAAAAAGGCAGTATTACCTTGTTTTACCTCAGTAGGGTACATGCACATTGAGCAACTCAAATTTTTCACCACTCTGTGCACGTTTGTGAATGACCATGACAGGGTTGCAAGTACTGATTTGGGGGTTATGAATAAATTTTAATAAGGAGGCAAATTTGAAAATACAAAATCCACAAATAATGAGGATCAACTGAATATTTGTCAAGTTAGAAAGATAGAACATGCTTTATTTAATGGTTCATTGGCTTAACTTATAACTTTTAAATATTTAGACATATGGAATTAGGGCTTCAATCTGACTGTTACTCAGCTCCACAGATGTTATGGGTAGATCTGCTCTATACCCTAAAAGCCAGACCTGGACATAATTGTGAAGCAGGAAGATTTTTGTGGCTAATGCCTTTGATACATACATTTGGGAATACATAATATCTTATTTTAGCTCCTGTCTTTTTATTCATAAATCATCATTACCTCCTTGTGCTTGGACACACACACACACACGCACACACACACACACAGACACTCACATACACATCATGATTTTTTTCAGCAACCTCCTCTACCCAGAATGGAAACTCAAGCTAGCTAGAAAGGAACACTCTAATGCATATTCCATCTCATTCCTACATCATAACTACCTGCCCCTATCCCATTTCCTCAAGATCCTATGAAATTCTTGATGAGATAAGAAAATGATGATCAAATGAATTATTTTTACGACAGTGGGCTGTTCAGCTCTATTAAACTATGCCAGTGTGCCACCATTCTCTGGTGATATCAAGCCTCAACTATATTTTTTCTGGAAAACTCTTGAAAAATGACTTAGGATTTTTTAGACATGATAGTAGATTAGATCCTTCTGGAAGATATCTGAGGGCTACACAGCACTGTTGAATCGTATCACCAAATTAGAATCTGTTCCATGGGACACTTCATATATTAACATGATCCTTTCCTTAATACTTGGCCAAAAATATCATTAGGAAGAACAGAAGACATCCCTTCTATGTCTTGAAGGAGAATGGACAGGCCATTAGTCAGGCAGAAGTGCAAACATCAAAGGACATAAGCTATGAAGGTGGACACAGACCACAGCTCTGCTGGGCCAAGTTCACTGTGTTCTTGGAGAAGCAGGTTCACACAAGGAGGAAACTGGGTCAATCTAAGGGCAGATAAAGTGTAAAAAGGAACAGTGCATATGGGGAGTAGGACGTGAATGAATCTAGAAGCAAGGAGCTTTAAACATACATCTTCTAAAAAAACACTCCCACCCAGTCCCATGCCTCTGGGAAACCTATTTTTCCTTGGAACACCAACAACAGTGGTTCCTACACTTTGAAATTTCACAGACTACATTTAATTTTTTCAAATTGGGACCCAAGAATTGCCAACCTTTTACTTTTACTTGGCTGATTGAATACAATATTTTAAAACTAACATTTATCATTATAACAATTTCATACAAAAAATAATATTTTGACATCAAAAAAGTAGAAAAACATAATTAGAGAATAAAAGAGTATTTTTCATTCTATAAAGAGCAGTTGAAGACCTGACACTGGTATTGCAGGGCCACCAGGTGAAAACGTTGCCATGGACCTGCATAGTCCTGCAAATGAGTGGCTAGAACCTCTGTTCCAGAACCGAATTCAAGCTCTGGGCTCGCTGCCACAGGACCATGTTAGACACTGGGAATCTGGATGAGCTTTACCATCAGGCGGGGTCTCTATGGCTTCTTCAACAAAAGCCCGAGACCATTTTGGACCTCAACAGTGGGCCTCCTTGTTTCTTCAATAAACCTTTCCTTAAACCTCCCACCTTGGAAGTTAATCAGATCTTGTGGTTCCAGGGCGAGTTCAAACCTCAAGCAGAATCTGATACAGAACGGCTTGAGGTCAGATGGTTCTTACCTGGAAAGTAACTCAACTCTCCTACCATCTCCAAAGACAGAGCCTGGCTTGGACCCAGGGGCAACGTATGTTCAAAAGCACAAAGGCAGTTGGTTTCACTGTACAAGTCTTTCTTTTTGGAAACAAGATTTCTAATTGAAACCAGTAGACTGGTGGAGATACAAGTCAGGGAGAGCATCTGTAAATGCCACAAGCTAAAGTTGTATTTCAAACACTGTTTAGCATCTCATTGTACCTGCTTGAGAGGCGGTCAGGCCAACGGAGTCTTCAGCACAGCCCCTGAGAGGCCGGGTGGACTATGACAATGGGCACTGGAATGGGAAAGACGTGGGGGACCCACCACAGAGCCACAGTCAAGGTGTTTTCCCTCTTCCCCAGCTGTTTATTTAGTTGAGTTCACATAGGTCTTCCTTTGGCTCTCAACTTGGTTTTCCTGACCATAAACTAACCATTAGAAATTCTGACCTATTTCCAGCTTCTGTAATGTAATTTGGAGCTGAAAACATGCTAGCATATGTTTCTAAATTCTAGTGTCAATTATTCCACTGATTTATGACATTATATTTAGGTATTATCTCCTCACACCATCTCACCTCATCTCACATCCATGTACCTCAAGTTTGCTGTCTGGAAGGGAGAAGTAATAACCCTAGAAGCCTACCTGTGGCATAGCCATCCCAACAAGTGTGCATGTCATTCTATGTGCCTTTTATGGATAGTTTTACTCCACATTGTCTCCTAAACAGAAGATAATTCTGTCAGGATGAGTGACACAAGAGTCCTATTTAAAATGGTCCTCCAGAGATAGAGGTACAGGCAACAGCTATGGACAAATGATTGACAAAGCCATTACAGCCTTAAGTAGAGCTTCCTAAGTGACTTCTACCAGGGAAAACTTCCTCACAGTTTTAGCTCCAGTTGGGTTCTCCGTCTGGGGATCACCGGCCTAGAGCTCCTCCCATTTGCTTGGTTCCTGGCTGGTAGCTAGAGTGGAGTGTCCTGGGACTTTCAACTAAGTTACTATCTAGAAGTTGAACTAGGAAAAGTCTCATGAAATGAAGGACATCTTTACCTAAAGGAGAATGATCACTGCTTGATCAAAGCAGGGAAGAATGACTTAGGAATCAAATCAAGGTATGAATAAACTTAAGGGGGAAGAAAACCTGCTACCTAATTGATCCTATTAAGATATGTGAACAAAAGACACTAAAGAGCAAGCACTGACAAATATTAGTCCCACCTGGTCCAAAGGAGATACACTGCAGACAGTGAACTAGATGGGTTGATGCCTAAGTCACATTAAGGTAATCTTTCCTCCCAGTCTTCCCAGCATCCTTTGCTCTGATTCAAAATTCACCAAGCAAAATGCTTGTGATGTTTTTGATTCTCTGTGCCTTGGGGAGAACATGCCCTCAATACAGACACAAATATTTGGGCCTCTGGACAAGCATGTCCTCCTCTGAAAATAAAAAACTGTCATTCAGGTTTACACAGAAATCTCTTGTGAATGTCACTTGGGTGAACTGGGCCTGGACAATCTTGTGCTCTCTGAAAACACAGACAAAACCTGTTTCTTGCATTGGAAGGCTGACTACAGTTTGAGGGTCCCAGTACCTGAAGGTTCAACCAGCCTCATCTTTTTCCAAGAGTATTCTCTCATATCAGTACTCACTGCTCATTTGCCCTTTTGTATAAGCCGCCCTGTGTTACTTTTTAGTGCTATAACAACTCCAACTTTCCAAGTAAAGCACAATCTTGTCCTTTAAACATTTATTGAGGTTGCACAGGCAGAAACAACTAAAACTTTTCTTGTAGCACCAAGGAAGGATCTGGATGGAGGCAAGGAATTTGTAGCAACTGAGCAGGAAGTATGGTAAGTTTAAGAGTTACAAAATGGATCAAAGACTTAAACATAAATCCTAATACCATAAGACTCCTAGAAGAAAACAAAGGGACGTTCACTGATATTGGTCCTGGCAAGGACTTTTTGGATATAATGCTAAAAGCATTAACAACAAAAACAAAAGTCAACAAATGGAACTCAAAAGCTTCTGCAGAGAAAAAGAAACAATTTAACAAAATTAAACAGCAGCCTACAGAATGAGAGAAAATCTTTGCAAATCATGTACTGGATAAAGTGTTAATATCCAAAATATATAAAGAACACAACTTAATAACAAAAAATAATCTGACTAAACAGTGAGCAGAAGAATTAGACATTCCTCCAAAGAGGACATCAAAATGGCCAACAGGCACAAGAGAAGATGCTTAACATCACTAATCATCACAGAAATGCAAGTCAAAACCACAATGTGGTGTCACCTCACACCTACTAAAATGGCTATCAGCCACAAGACAAGTGACAAGAAGTTCTGGAGCGGATGTGGTTAAAAAAAAAAAAAAAAAGGGAACCCTTATACAATGTTAATGGGAATGTAAACTAATTCAACCACTATGGAAAACAATATGGAGATTCCTCAAAAAATTGAAAACAGATCTACCATACAACCCAGCAACTCCACTTCTGGGTATATACCCAAAGGAAATTAACTTAACATTTTGACAAGATATATGCACACCCATGTTTATGATAGCATTATTCACAATAGCCAAGAATATGCATACAACCCAAATGCCCATCAATGGATGAATGGATGAAAAAGATGTGATACACACACACACACACATACACACACACACACACACACAAAATACAATATTATTCAGCCATGAGAAAGGAGAATATCCTACCATCTGTAACAACATAGATGGACTTGAGCACACTATGCTAAGTGAGATAAAGTCAGACAGAAAAAGACAAATGCTGTTACATATTTATGTGTAGATCCAAAAAAGTCAAACTTGTAGGAAAAAAAAAGAGTAAAATGGTGGTCATTGGGGCATGAGGGTGTGGTGGATAAGACTGATGGTGTTTAAGGGTACAAAGTTATGACAAATAATAAATGGGCCATAGCACATTATAGTGAATACAGACAATAATATTGTACTATAATGATGTGATAAATATTGCTTCAATGGCAATCATATATAAATGTATCCAAAGTAACATACTATACACCTTAAATGTACAAAATATAACTTGTCAAATTTATCAAATAAAAAATAAGTTAAATAACAAAAGAAAAAAGAAAAGTATATGAACTCAGAATGATGAGATCTGAGTTTCAGTTCCAGCTCTACCACTAACAAACTGTAGGGTGTTAGGCAAACTCCATACTTTCTCTGGACTTCATTATCTTCATCTTAAAGTGGAATAATCACCTAGAATTTTTAGGTATATACTACAGTGAATCTGTATTTAATCCACTGAGGTTAAAAATTAAGAGTGTTAACTATTTAAATACCAAAGTCCTCATTTCCCTAAATCTGGTGTTTTCAGGGAAAGACAAGGATTTAGGTCTGAGAGGAGCTTCATGCTTTCTCCCTAGCCCCAAGTTTTTACTGGGCCAGAGGCACAAGTATTTGTGGATAAATGATTCTGAGACAGAGGTAATAGACAAATAATTGATCCCAGTGGAACGTCCCTAATGGGTCATAGGGGAGGCCACAAGGTCACAGAAAAGCCATCTGAATGATTGCTCCACCGCTTAAGGAACTGTCCAGGACAGTTTGACCCCCAATAAGATAAAACTCGAAGCCTCAGGGCAGGATGGAACTGAGGAAGAAGTCCTCACACACAAAGTCACACCCTGTGATTTGTGTCCTGGCCAGTTGTCCTGCTGGCCACTTTCTATCCTTGTGATTAAGGGCCTCAAAGCACACCACCAGTGATGGAACAATCTTAACACTCTAGCCAATAACTTCCAGTTCCCTTTCCACTAATCTCAGAGGGAAACCAGAAATATAGTCAGGCAGCCAGACATTTCATTTGTCAGACATCTTTAGCTACAGAAAGGTTTTAAATTTTTTTATCATTGAAACTTTCAAACGTATAGAAGAGGAGAAAAAACGGTATCAACACTGATATACCCATCACCTAGATTTTAGAATCATTAATATTGTGACACATTGGCTTCTTTTAGTTTTCTTCTGCTGAAGTATTTAGAGTAAATAACAGACATTACAGTATCTCTCATCTATTCATTTTAGTATGCACTTTGAAAAGTAAGGACCTGTTTCTACATAATCACAATAGCATTTCTCACACCTAACAAAATTCATCATAATCTTCTAATATCAATACCTAACAAAATTCATCCTAATCTTCTAATATTACCTAATACCTAGTCTGTATTCAAATTGTCTAGCTATCCCTTCCCCAAAAATACCTTTTTTAACTGATTTATTCAAACCAATGTCCAATTGAGTACCATACCCTACATTTGGTGAATGTGTCCCTGAAATCTCTTTTAAGTGAGAAGCTACACCTTCCCATTTTTCCCCTTCTTACCAAAGAGACCAAAGTAATTGTCTTGTAGAACAGCCACATTCTGGGTATGTCTATTTGTTTCCTTGTGGTTTTAATTTTTTCCTGTATCCTCTGTATTTCTCATAAACTGAAGTTAGATCTTAAGGCTTAAGTAGACTCTGGTTAAACATTTTAAGCAAGAATACTTCATAAGTGATGCTGTGTGTGTCACCCTGCATCCAGTCTGGAGACAGCACCTGGTATCTGGTTACCCCACCACTGGGATGTTGATTTGATGACTGGGGTAAGGTGATGATTACCAGATCCCTCCATTATAAATTTTTTTTCCTCTTGGGACCAGCTCTGGGTCTGGCAGTGACACTTTGTGGCTATCCAGTTCCCCAATTCTTTTTGTTTTTAGCAGGCATTCCTCAGTAAAGAAGAGCTTTTGCTTAAAAACCAAAACAATGTCGTTATCCTGATATAAGTCCCTACTGTGTGCTTGATTCTTTCCCTTTAATTACTAACATCCAGATTAAGAAGTCGCTGTAGTAGTCACTCCCAATGGTTGGTAAACAGGTATGGCTTTGTTTAGGATTTTTCTCATCTTCTTAAAATTCTTTATCTAGTGATAAATAGGACCTCAATAAAATGCATAATCAAAATAATAGACAATATTCTGTGATTCTGAACAATAAGAACCAAGTTACTGTAATTTTCAAATCTTTCTAAAATCTGATACATATTAACAGGATTGGACTTCTGTGGTTTTGGTAACAAAGCTTACTCTTCCCATATTTGAGGTCGGTTATGGTAGACTTGGAGTATCTACGGTTGCTAAGGGATAAAGGAGGAACTGGGGCCTGCCTTCACTGAATAGGCATGTCAGGAATAGTGGGTTTTATTAGGACTAAGTCTGGCCCCTTTCAGGTTTTGGCACAGAAACTTGAAATGGTTACTTAAGCTATGTCGCCGACATGTGCCTTGTGTCTGGGGAAGCCAAATGCTAATAAAGTCCCAGTTTACATCTGCTGACCTAGAGCAATGATTGAGAGGACTTCTTTTTACTCCCAAAATTGGTTTTGATGATAAATTATACAATAACTCTACTTATGTAATAATGCCTAAGGAAAACAGTCAGAGAGGAAAGGAGAAAAACCTCAACCCCCAACCCCCTCAACCTGAGAATGCTGTGGGAGAATCTAAGTTTAAAGTCTAATTTTGGAGATTCTCCAAAAGAGTGGGAGAAGTGGTTGGAGAGGCAGCTCTAGCCATGGAGTAAAAGTCTTCACCCTCCAGGAGTGGGGAACAGCATCGGAAACATCCATGGGCCCCAAGTCATTTAGAGAGTAGTCTAAGATTTCCCTGAACAAGATTAATGATTTAATAGGAGACATCAGAGAATCGTTTGTCAATGGCATGATCTCTGAATCCTGATCTCTGAATCTCTCAATGCCGAGGGTGCCTAGTGGAATATCAGGTGCCTTTAACCCTGGATTTAAGAGAACACACAGTCAAATTCCTTTGGCTGCAACAGGAAATATATTTTATCTGTCCTGTGGTGTACCAATTTGAACTGAGTCTTTAGGCATTTTGTGGGTTCATAACATTCAGGCAACTAATGACAGAAAAGACAGTGACACAAAGTATCTAAAGGTACTAGTTTATCTGAATGACAGAGCTATGTTTGGGAAGACTTTGATGAAGCACAAATATCAGCTCCCAAATTTTTAGATCATCTGGAAAATACAGGCTGGAAATTATGCCTTGATAAATGGCAATTCCCTCTGTCAATAAACTGTAATAGATGTACAATACTGTAACAGGATAGACACGGCTCTTGAAAAATCTCTACTTTCATAAACTGGCTAAAGCCCCCAAATTTTAGGATATTAGAGAAATTCTTTAGATTTCAGAAGAGTAAAATCCTTCAATGATATGGGCCCTTCCGTGATATGGGCAGAAACTTTAGAACAACCCTCAGGAAAGGCAAGAAGTTTAAGTGGTCCAAGAACAAAATGGTGGCCGAGGACTTCCAACCCTCTAACCTTTGTGGTGACCAGTAATAAGAGGTGCAAAGAAGTACTAAAAAGCATTGGACTGCTTACATTGCATTTCTGTTCCAGCAACTGCTGACTCTGGTAAGCACTTTAAAATTCTTATGCCAGTTTTCAGAACAATGGAGATGTACCAAACCAAGGAAGGAAACCTACATCCCTGCGAAATTTTAAGTCTCAAATTAGAATTTCTGGAGCTAAAGTGAACAGTCTAAAACGTATGTGGATAGTGTAAGTTTTCAGGTGTGAACTGAAAAGAATTAACTTACCATTGAGCTTTCCAATATCAGCCTAGGTGAAGCTAAGGAAAGATGCATGTCATAAAACTAACACTTCTTTACTAAGATTTGAACTTGTGAGGTTTAAAATATAGAGAGAAATAAGGTGTATAACAACAATGTAAAGACAGGAAGGTGTTAAATCGAATTAAGTATTCCAAGGCTCTATTTTTGTTGAGAAATGGCAAAAATAATCATTTATGTTAGAGTGTAATAAGTCAAGGATGCATGTTGTAATCACTACGGTAACCACTAAAATAATAGTAAAATAACACATAATTAACCAATTAATTTTTTAAAGGATAGGGTAAAATAATTTAAAATATTTGATTAGTCCAAACGAATGCAAGAAGGAAATAAAGAAGAACATAAAAACAGGTAAGTCAAATAGAAAACTAACAGTGAGATGATAGACACAAACCCAGATTTATCTGTAGTTCCATTATCTGTAAATTGACTAAATCTCCAATCAAGATACAGAAGGACACTACACTGGATTTTTAAAATCCTATACCTATAACAGACATATTTTAACTACCGAGTCACAGAAAGATTGAAAGCGGCAGGTTAGAAAAAGATATACTATGCAAACACTCACCCCAAAAATGTTTGTGTAACTAGACTAATATCAGATGAAGAATACAGAAAGACAAAAAATATTACCAGAGGAAAAGTGAACATTTCATATGGTAAAGATCCACTCAGAAGGTATAACAAACTTAAACATATGTATACCGTAACATCGCTTAAAATATATGAAGCAAAAATTGACAAAATCAAAAACAGAAGCAGACCGATCCAAAATCACAGAGACTTTAACATACCTCTCTTGCTAACTGACAGAACAAACATACAAGAAATTAGTAAGGCTCATAGAACATAATTAACAAATTTAACCTCATTAATATACATAACATAGATATACAGAATATTGCACTCAACAATGGCATAAAACAATCTTTTCAAGTTTATGTGGAACATCTGGCAAAACTGAACACCTGTCGAATTGTGAAGCAAGAATATCCGTTTGCTAGGGCTGCCATAACAAAGTACCACAAACTGGGTGGCTTAAACAACAGAAATTTATTCTGTCAGTTGTGGAGGCTAAAAGTCTGAGATCAAGGTGTCGGCAGGATTGATTCCTTCTGTGCTCTGTGAGGGAGAAATTTGTTACATTCCTCTCTCCTAGCTTTGCTGGCGATCTTTGGTGTTCCTTGGCTTGTAGATGCATCACCCCAAACCTCTGCCTTCATCTTTCCATGGTGTTCTCCTGGTATGTTTCTGTGTCTGTGTCCCAGTTTCCCCTTTTTCATAAGGACACAGTCATATTGGATTAGGGCTGCCCCCCAACACAATGACCTCATCTTAACTTGGAAATCTGCTAAGACCCTATTTCCAAATAAGGTCACATTCACAGGTACTGAAGATTAGGAGTCTGACACCTTTTGGGAGGCACAATTCAACCCATAACAGCAAACCTCAACAAATCTGAAATGATAGAAATTACTCAGCACACTAACCATAGTGAAATTATGCTATAAATCAATGTGAAAATATCTACCAGAAATTCTCCAAATGCTTGGAAGTTAAGTAGCAATATGTCTAGTGACCCAATGGTGAAAGCAGAAAACACAAATGAAATTAGAAACTATTCTGGGCTACATGGTAACATCAAAACTTGAAAACACAGCTAAAGCAGTGCTTAAAGAAGACTCTAAACCTTAAATGTGTATGTTACTTAAAAAGCAAAGCTGAAAATCAATTATTAAAGCATTAAACTCTATAGATTAGGGAAAAAAGGGCAAATTAAACCTAAAAGAATAAAAGGAATTTCTAAAGATAAGATTAGACGTTAATGACATAGAAAACAATCCTACAAAGGAAAACAAAAAAAGCCAAAATGTTTTTGGAAAAAAAATGTAATAAAATTCACAGACCTCTAGCAACACTCAATGGGAAAAAAGGCACAAATTACCAGTATCATGACTATTAAAGGAGATACTGCTAGAGTTCCTACAAATATCAAAGTATATTATAAATGAGTTCATATCAATAAGTTTTAATTTTTAGATGACATGAAAAATTCCTTGAAAAGCAAAAGTTATCAAAACTGAAACAAGAAAAAGAAAATCTGCTATCTCCTAAACAAATTGAACTGTTAATTCGAAACCTCCCCACAAAGAAATCTCTAGGACAAGATGACTTCACTGGTAGATTCTTCCAAATATTTTAGAAATAATACTAATACACAATTGCTTCCAGAAAATAGAAAAGGTGGAAACATTTTTCAGCTTGTGAGTTATAAAACCTAATAAGGTCACTACAATGACAACAGTAAAGACCTATAAGCCAATCTCTCATGAACACAAACGCAAAAAATTTTTTTAAAAAAAGCAAATAAAAGCTAGCCATATGTATGTGTGTGTATGAGCAGTCCTCACTTTGCACAGTAGTATGGGTCCTTAAAAATGACCATGCAAGTTGAAACCACGCAATAATCAATGGAACAATTACAGTTGTTCCAGAGGCCTTAAAATTTTTGTCAAAACATTAAAAACTCTCTTACTCTTAGTTCTAAGCGTATAAGGAAATGAAACATAGTAAAGGTAATATTTATTTAGTATACTGTAATTTAACATTGAGAATTAGAGTGCTTTCTTTGTTAAAAAAAAATGTTATCAAGCGTAGTTCAAATAGTGCTTGCCTTCTTGTATGTTTATGATACAAAGTAAGATTTTTTTCTATGCCTTGGTGAAGGCAGAACTCATCTAAAGTCTCTGGAACAATGGTCGTGTCAACATTCCCAGTCAGCTATTTCTTCTACAATTCTATTCATATTCAACTCAAATTTCACTTTCAGTGTTAACACTTCTTGTTTCTTTTTGGCACTTTCATCTTTGTTGTGCAATTCTGTCTTTCAATTTTCATTCAATTTTTTTTTTCAATTAAAAAGTGTAATGTCACATGATTTTATCACTGGGAATAAGGAAGCAACCCAACTACAGAAGGCTCTCCTGACCCTGCATAACCTGAGTAACAGGTGCCCAGGGACCAATCACTGACAGACTGAAAGAAGGGATGTGACTGGTCAGTGATCACGACATGCATCTGTTATTTACATGACGATATGTAGACTAAAAAGTTTGCTGCAAAGCTGGTACTTTACATAATTCTCAGTTACTATATGTGGTAACTGAAATTTGAACTGTTGTTGGGAGACTGCTTTTATGTAACTAAATTATGTTCATGGAAATTCGTACTTATTGGAACCATGCAAAGCGAAGAGGGCCTGTATACTGAAATCGTACTGACTCCACGTCCCTGATAGAAAGGAAGAAAAGAGTAAACTCCACAGTGGGCTCCAAGTTATACTGGCCCATCTGGTCAGTTAAGTTTGCTTAGATTATGTAGGCCCAATTAGTTCTTTTCACTAATTCCCCAGGACGCAAAGAAAGGCACTCTGAGAGCACTAGGGCTGGTGCCCAGCTTCTAATCCAGCGTGTTCCATTCATCATCAAATGCACATGTTGTGCCTTCCAATTATACTGATAGCTTATAAAAACATTTTTTTCCCTTCTTGTGTCTGATTTTTTTTAAGAAAAAAAAAGCACTTTGTACCATTTTAGGATTAAAATTTCCTGTAGAGAAAACCACCTTCCATTTAATTATGAAAATTAACAGAAAAATATCTTCAATTCCAAAAGTTTGCTTTAGGGCTAACTTTTCATAAGCACACTTATACTCACTCAGGTCAGTAAACAGGACAATCTCATCTGCCTCTCGCCCGCACATTACCTCTCGCTGCCGCTCCCCACTCACAGGGATAACTGTGCTTCCCTCTTTCCCTCTTCCGGAAGCCTGTGGATGAGCACAGGACTAATGTGACTGTAAGCTGAGCTGAGGGGTCCCTCTGGGAGCACCGCCGGGCCCGAGGCCAGCGCTGGGCCCCCCAGAGGCTGCTCGAGGAGAAAAGCACAAGCAGGGTCCAACCACCTAAAAAGTGCGTATTTCTTTCTACCTAACCATGGAAAAAGCTCTAACAGAGACCTTAAAACTGATCTTCAAATGCGACTGACAACCTCAGGGGAACCAAAGAGACAAAGATGGGACAAAGGAGAGGAGTGAGTACAACACAGCTAGAGAGTTCTGTCAGCGGAAATGAAAATAGAGGCTGGGTAATAAAATAGTCTAACCTGGTTGTTTGGGGTTTTTTTTTTTTTTTCTTTTCCTTTGTGCTTCCTCCAGTTGCGCCGGCTCTCAGGGTGCCACCTGCAGAGGCCTCACAGCAGGCACCTGAGAGGAGAGCTCGCGGTGAGAAATGGGTGCGCGGACCCCTCAGCTCGCCGGCCTGTGCAGAGCGCCGCGAGGCCTGCGCGGGGCAAGATGGCGGCGGTGGCGGCGGCGGCGGCGGCGGGCCGTGTGCAGCGAGGCTGTGCCCTGGCGCCCGGGCAGCGGCGCCCACCCTCGCGCCGCGCGCTCCGCCCCCTCGCGACTGGGAGCCCCACCCACGGCCTGTCACGCCGAGCGCAGTGATCTCTAGAGCGGAGCTCACTCCTCTATCCTTTGATCAAAGGGTAAAATTCTTTTGCTTCTGAACTGAACTCTGTCCCATGCTCTTGGTTCCAACGACACCAGGCAGAAGGACTCTTGTTGGGGACCAAGTCAGGAGAGCGGGTAACAGTTCCAGTTCAAATCCTCAAGAGCACAACTCATTCTGTTACCACCCAGGTTCTTGGACTCTTTAATCAGCAAAATTGGTAGGAGGCCAGGCAAGGCATTTGGACAAGGCTTTCCTGGAAGAGAAAATAACAGGTTCCCTTGCTTCCTTCTTGAGGGGCGGGGGCAGAGAGGGGCAAGCTGGACCCCTAACTGGGGTGAGGGTTGGGATGCATGTGTGGGTCCGGCTGGAGGGGTGGCTTAGGTGGCCTACCCACCCCCTTGGCTGTGCCCAGTGCGTAGTGCCCTGCTTTTGCTCCCAGCAGGCACCTTAGAAGCAGAAGTTGGGTTTGGGCCTTTTCCCGTCTTACTGTTCCTAATTTGCCCCGCATAGCTTCTTTGTATTGTGTTACTCGAGAAGACTTTTGTCTAGGTGCAAGCATTCCAGTCAAGCATCACAGGTCCCAGCTTGTCTCAACTCCAACACAGCTGGATCTGTCCCTGATGCTGCCCACCCACAGACAAGATGCAGAAAGCCCTGAAGTCACTTCATTTCCTTGGATGACTTTCTGTCTGCATCAGTGAGAGTTGCAGGGTGTTTCCCTCCCTCAGTTCTCCCTTCATCATGCTCCTTCTAGCAATCAGCTTGTTCAGTCTGAAAGTGATAGCTTTGTTAGGAAATTACTGAGTGTAAAACCCACTTTGAAAGCAGGTAAATTCAGAGTTCAGGGTTATAACCTTATACAGCATTTCTGTCACCCTTCAGTCCAAAGCCTTAATGTTCTCATGAGTCCTCTCAGCCTCTTGGAAGGTCAAGCCTTTTCTGCCTGGGTCCCGGTGACTCCCTTTGAAGGCAAGCTCAGCGGCTGCACCACTTTCCACTCTAAGAATTAGCAAATCTTTGACTACCAGCCTGCAGTTTCAGTTGCTCCAAACCATCTCTTTTCTGAAAACCACTCTGGTGTCAGCTCCTTTATCGTAGTCTGCCCTCAAACTTCTCTTGAAGTCCTTTCAGTTTCTTCACAGCCCATTGCAACCATCTGCCTGAGGACTCCTTTAAAGTTTCTGATATCCTGGGGAGGAGGGCTGGGGGAGCAGCTAGCCCTCCCCTCAGAGACCCTCCCTTCCTCTTCTTCCTGGGCTTCCTTCTGTTATCTTTGTGTCCTCTTCAAGTGGGCCAGTTCTCCAGCTTCAGGCGCAGAAATACACAGTTACCCTTTAACCCCAGTGAAAACCAGGTCCCAGCAGCCTGAAGCCAACAGAGGACAGGAGGTACTCTTCCAATTTCCACATGGATCTTGACCAAGAAAGACACAGATTTCTTTATGTCCCAACACCCAGCCATGTGCTCTAAAATGACTCCTAGATGAAAGTGTTCTCCCCCAAGCAGAGCCATAGAAAGAAGGGAAGAAGTTGAGGGCTGTGAGGAGAGTAACTGTAAGATTCTTCAGATAGAAGGCACTCAGAAATTAGGTGCTGGAAGGCCATCCTGGTGTTTTTAATGCTGGCCCCCTGTTTGGACATCCAGTCGTGGGGGTTCTGTACGGTGAGCCTTAATTGTTGATGTTGCCCTGCAAAGGCACTGTGCAAGGCACTGGGGGAGAACAAGATGAGAAAGACAGGATTCCCTGCCCTTAGGGATCCTGCAGCTAAGACAGAAACTGAAGGCAATGCAAAATGGGGCAACATTTAGTGGCACAGTATAAGATGCCAAGCACTGGAAGGTCTGTATTGGAAGAGCTGTTATCTTCACATGAAGGATGAAAAAAATGTTTTTGAAGGCAACAGAATTTGAACTTGGATTTAGAGAAGGAAAGGGAATTGATCAGAGAGGAAATCAAAAAGCACAGCCCTGGCAGAGGGACTTCATGAGAGAAGTAGAAAGAGGAAAGCTCAGAGTGTATTCCCAGAACAGAGAGGCTGTGGAGTTGGGCTGAGGAGCAGGGAGGGGTATGTGCAGGTCCATGCTACACAGCCCCTGCCCTGGTGTCCTGAGGCTGCTGGGCACAAACCATGACCCAGAGGGAGTCGCTTTTGTTTACCAGGTCAAAGAACACAAGCCTTTGCATCATTTGTCATCTGTGGCCACCTCTCCACATTCTCTGCCCACCTCTCCACATTCTCTGCCCCCACCTTCCTCTTTTGCTTTATTAATGAGTACAAGGTTCATTTTCACAGGCAACCATTGAAACAAAAAACCTGACTTCTATTTCAAGGGAAACTTTTTTTAAAAGCTCATTTTAAAAAGCTGCCTCTTAAAACATTTGCTCTGATGGAATTTTCTTAGTTGTTCTCATGTATGGGAAATAGCAAACAAGAGACAGATAATATAAAGTTCTGAGATCTTGGCAGAGAGATGCAGGCTTGAGTTTGGTCAGTGAGTCTGGCCAAGAAGTGCATAACACGGTCCACAGTGCAGACCTCCTCCGAGATCACTTCGCTGGCATGAACTCTGCCAGAGACCTCAGTGGGGCTCACAGGATCGTGGTTTCCTACCACAGTCAGACACCTGCGTGGCTTCATAAAAAGGGCCCCAGAACAGAACCTAGGGGTCCTGGAGTCATATCCTGGATCTACCATAACCCTCCGTGTGACTTGCAGCAAGTCACTTCATGCCTCCATGCTTCAGTTTCTTTCTCCCCAAAATGAAGTGTCTTGCTGCTTTCAAGGGCAGTGTAATCTTTCTTTTCTCAAGGAAAGGTTAGGGTTAACCTAACCCAAGAGTTAACCCAACCCAAGAGTGCTCAAATAAATCTTAACTCTGCCCCCTTTTAAATGCATAAGTTGGGAGAAGTTACTTAACCTATGTGAGCTTATTTTTCTCCCCTGAAAAAGGAATGAATATTACCTACCTGAGGTTGCTGTGGGGAAATCAATGAGGCAATGCATGTAAAAATGCCCGGCACGATATCCAGAAAAGAATTGGTACTTGATGTCCTCCTCCATGACTCTTTAAAGGGTCATGTTGTGTTATGATGTTCTGTGTTTCCACCAAGTAAGGTCCCCACATGTTATCAAGGAGTCTGCAAACATAGCATGGCTGAAATTCACTAGACAAAAATCAAAGCAAACATTTTCAGCAGCAGGCCAATAGCGGATTAGGTTAATGGGCCAAATCCCGTGATTTAAGACACACTTTCCTCTGTGCCAGTGTTTCCTAATCATGCTTGTTAAAAACACCCAAGCCATCATCTGGAGGTTACAAAGCAGCAAGTCTGGAGAAAGACCTGGGAATCGGAATATGTAACTAGCACCTACACCCCCCAAACCCTGGAGGAGTGCTTATCCCAGAGTCAAATCTGAGAAACAGCAGTTGATACAGTTCCTTTTGAATTCCCAACCACCCACTTCTCCATTCTCTGGCCTGCTGTGGCTGCCAGCTTCATTGCCCACCGCTGGCATCTATGTGCCACCTGGAATTTTTTCAATCCTTACATCAGTTCTGCTGCTCCTCAGCCAGCTCTGTATATTTGGGGATTGACACGGCATCTGTGTTACAGAGGAGTGCCAACTCCTTCCTCCCCTCTAGAGATTTCCAGCTATATGTACCCTTGTTAAGCTGAGTCCAGGAAGAAGCTCACATGTCAGTTTCCCATTCGTAGTAGTTTGGGTTAAAGATGTATTTGGAAAGAAAATCAGAATTAAAGGCTAAAGAAGGTCTGAGCTCATACTGCTCACCAAACAACAGGCCAATACATTTATTGGTGTTGAGGCAAAGAATAGTGACTTTATTTGGAAAGCCAGCAGACCAAGAACCATCTTACTCAAGTTAGAATTCAGGCTTCTTTTATACTAAAAGGGGAGGAGAGGTGGCTGGTTGTTGCAAACTTCTTGGTGCTGGCCAGACCCCACAGGGGATGTGATGATCTTTTGTTCTTGCAGTTGTCCACATAAGCCTCCAACAAGACAAATGTTATTCTCTGTACTAAAACTTTGTATCTCTATATGAATGGAAGAGCATTATACCTTTAAAGGTCAAGCCTGGGAGACAGAGGCTGGAGAGTGAGCTATCATGTGTATTTCAGACTATAGACAGCATTCTTTAACATGGGAGCAGAGTCGGCTTGACTAAGCACAGGAAACAGAGCACAAGGGTTAGAGCTAAAGGGAGGGATCCGATATGGAGTCAGGTTTGTTCTTCTCTGTTACACAGTCAGTTTTCAAATGTCCTTATTTTCCATTAATATCATTACTGGAGACTGTCAACATTTGTCCGGGGCCCGTCAAACTTCTTCAGCTCACAGCACTGCTAGAAGGCTGACTGAACCAATCATTGCACTTTTTGGAAAGGGTTCATAGTCCTGTCACACCTGTCAAAACACAGACCTTAGGTTGATGACAGTCACAAAGTAGCACACATCCCAGATCAAGCCTGCCCAGTGACCCCCACAATGCCCCCCATGGATACCATGTGGCTCACAGCACAGCCAGGTGCCTAACCAGCAGCCACCCCTCTCCACTTCTGTAGTGACCCTCTGCTCCTGCGCCCCACCCTCCTCTCTCCACCTGACCCCCTCTCAGGTTCCCTTCAACTCTGGCCTCTGATTTCAACTTTCCAAGTCAGGAGGCTGCAAGGAGACCTGCCTTAGTGCAGCAAGGCCAATGATACACCACAAGTAGCATTCCTCATCTGCCCTGCATCTGGTTTCTCCTACTATGGTCCAGTTTTTTCTGGGATCAGGGATTGACCCTGTGACTGAAATTAAAGTCTCAGCTTGGCCCATCCCTGAGGGTGAGGGAACTTTGTGTCACATCCCTCACTTCAGCCACCTTCCACCAGCCCAGACCTCTGCATGCTGCGTAGTTGCTGAACTCCCCTGTCTGTCCACCTGTACATCCAACCTCTCTCTGGGCAGATCTCCGTGCCCAGCCTCCCCAGAGATGGAGTTCCACCTGCCTGGCTTCTTCCTACACCTGCTCATGACTCCACCTCCAGCACCAGCCTCTGGTCTCAAGGTTGACTCTGACAGGGTGTTGAGGGATAGTTTTATATCTCAGGTACATAGTGGTGTATAATAAAGTCCCCAGGAATCCAGGCTATCTCCACCTGAGTTCATGGGGATATGTGAGTATACCCCACAATGAAGCATCTCAGAGACCTAAACTTTGGAGGGAATATCTTGATCCTACTCACGTTGCTTCTACAGGCCTCTGTGCTGCAAAAGAGGGCTGCTTTCACTCATTCATTCATGTTTGCCAAGAAGCAGGCATCATGATGGGACTAGGAACGCAAGAGAGTAATAGGAGAAGGAGCACGAGGAGGTGAGGTGAGCCTCAGGCCAAGATGCAAGCCTGGCAATGACAGAAGGACAAAGGCCGGGGAGGAAGAGTTTCAGACCACACAGCAGTTCCGAGAAAGGTTTGGCCAAGTCAACGGGGAATCCTTGAACCAGAGTCAGGGTGGAGAGCCGCATCTCCCCAGAATGGGCTGGTTTTAGCAACCCCACCACGAACCTGCCATCCACGGGAGGAGCCTGCGGAAAACGTGAGCTCTGCAGCATTAGGGGCCTGAGGGGACGCTGCCGGGCCTTCTGTCAGTTATGCTCCAGCAGGAGACTGAGCAAGCCATTCTCGCGGCAGCCACCTGGGCCAGCGGGGAGCATGAGGAAGTGAGAGATCAAGCTGCCAGTGCTTTAACTTAAGAAAGAAAACAGAGCATTTCAGACGGAAGTCAGTTCTAGAAGGAGGCTGCAAGATTTCAAGATTCTCTGCTTCCCTTGGAATTTGGGTTCTCCCCTACCTGTTTGTCTGTAGGTGGTTAGGAAAGTGTCTCTGAGCAGGTAGCTGGGATCCAGAATGCAGCCCTGGAGCCAAAAAGGGCCTTTAATTTTTCCAGGAGGTAGTGGGCACAACATGGAGAGGGAGACCTGTTGATAAGTGACATCAGCCTTTGACTCCACATGTCATTTGGACCCAAAGCCCCATGCACTCGACCTAAGGCTTACATGGCCTCACCTGTGGCAGTCAGCCACCGCCAAGGCTGCTTAACTCTGACTCAGAAGCAGAAACCTCCTCCCACGCTTTCCTCCCAATCTCCCTGAACACACCCCACAGAGGAGCAGGAATTTCCTAATTAAGATTTCTAGATTGATCGTCTTCACCAAGTTCACAGAAGACAGGCCTCTCTCTATTCTTGACTTTTTAAATGATGTATTTGTAGGATTTGATACATGTGAAAGTATCGATGTGTGTGTATAATGTGTATGCATACAAAACAAATGCGCATGAGCCCACCAACCACCTGTGACGTAATCTGTGGACACATCTGCCACTCCATTATAAAGCAAATTTTTAAACTGTTTTTTTAAACATCAATCACGTAGAACAGAATAACTATAACAAAAAATAATATACCAATTAGGTGGATTATTAATAATAACAATAGAAGATTAAGAAGAAGAAGATCTAATATGTATTGGGTGATTATTATATACCAGATGTGAGATAATAAAAAATATACATATTGGTCCCTTTCCCTGGTTCCTGGCACAGAGCTTCTAAAAGCTTTGTAATTCCCTAAGTCATAAGAACACTAGAAGCATCTATTGTTCTAATATCTGTCTTTGACCCAATCCCTGACACAGGGCTCCTGAAACCCTTGTAAATTCCAAAGTGAGAAGCGTACTAGGAGCATTTTTTGCTCTAATGAGGTGACCTAGGGTGGGCTCTTGGATGGTTCCCTGATGGGGCTGATCACCAAAAAGACCAAGCCATGATTAGAAGCTTGGAATTTTCAGCTCCATCTCCCCCTCCTCTAGAGAGGAGAGAGGCGCTGAAAACGGGACTTAATCATTGATCATGCCCACGTGAGAAAGCCTCCATAAAATCACAACAGTAGGTAGTTCAGAGAGCTTCCAGACTGCCAAACACATCCACACTTTATAACTTACCTCCATGTTACATAGATTCTCCTATGTATCAAACATTTTGTAATAAAAATAAATATCATTTACATTATTTTTAAATTGTAAAAGGAAATGGATAAAGATTCAGCTCACCTTGTGCTGTTTCATTTGCATTCAGATCCTATCTCTTCTTACTCT
The DNA here is from genome assembly GCF_036321535.1 of Camelus dromedarius. Taxonomy (NCBI): domain Eukaryota; kingdom Metazoa; phylum Chordata; class Mammalia; order Artiodactyla; family Camelidae; genus Camelus; species Camelus dromedarius. The sequence continues at coordinate 41,843,478 of NC_087450.1, read as the reverse complement.
GTAGAAGTTTGAGTCTGGTAAGTTATATTTTATGATAGCCATGGGACTGGTGCTTATATCCTCTGTTACTTTTAGCAAATCAGAGCCTATTGTGTGTAGCCAGAAGGCTTCAGCTAATGTGAGATAGAGTAAGAAGCAGCCAGTTCCAAAGCTCATTTATGACATCTAACATTTGAGAAAGTTATTGTCAACCACCCTCTCATTAAGTTCTGTTCTAGACTAAGCTGGAACATCAGGAAATAATACAAAAATCACATTTCCTGAGTCCCTCTGAGAATTTAATTTATTTAGTTATGATTACCCTTGGCCCCTACATCACCCACTGGGGCAATGGAAAATACATGAATCAAATGTAGTCATCGTGCTACTAAACCCCAACTAAAATATCACCTTCATATGGTGTATTCTCTGATCTCCAGTAAAAGAGATTTTCTCCTTTATCATAGCCACTTAATGATGACTTAATGATGTTACAGCACCTCTCCAAATAATACAGTTACAATGTATAAGTTACTTAGATAGGGATCATGTGCCTAACCTGCTTTATAGCGCCCCCCAGTAGGCGATTTTACAAACAGTGATTGTTTGCTCGACTCGTGCCTATCTGAGAGAGGCTAAAGGTAAAGGGTAAAGAAGGTATCAGGCAAAGGTGTCCATAGGAGAAAGATGTGAGGAACTAAGATAAAGTTACAGAAGAAACAGAACCTACATGCTCCACGGAACTCTAAAGGCTATTAAGTGCCAGAAAAATGAAAGGAAAAATCAACTTCAGGGCTCTTCATTAAAAAAAAAAAAAACCCACTAATGATAAAGAAATTATCCTAAAAGTGTCCAGAGTGAGAGGAAGAAGAAAACAAAACAAACAAAAAAGGTCACCAAATAGGGAACAAATTTTTAAATGATACTGGATTTCTCATCAGCAATATTAAATGCCAGCAGACAATGGAACAATCTATACAAAGTTCTGAGGAAAAATGATTTCTCAAAAAAATCTCAGATTCCATAACCAAGCAAATGTGGAGTGAATGGTCTCTGGTCAATGGAACAAGAAATTAAAATTTAATAAGTCAATGATAGAGAAGCATAAAAAAAAAAGAGTGACGTAAATACACAAGATGGGGACTCAAATGTAAATCCACAAGTATCACCAAAGAAAGACAATGGACAATAAGAAATAGACGTTGAATCATTTAGAAATATGGAAGTAACCACCAGAAGAAAGAGCTGGGAGCCTGCGGGTGGGGAGGAGTTGTACACGGGAATGTCACTCATAACCATATGCATATATTACTCTAAAAACATTCAAAATTTTTTCTATGAATGGTTTATTCTCACTAGAAATAAGAATGAAAATTAAGTATATTGGTACAAATTTACTGAAGGGTAATTTGATGAAATGTGTCCAAAAATGTTTAAAACATCCAAAACTTTTGAGCCTCTTCTAAGAATTGATTTTATTAAATAATCAAGAATGTTCACAAAGATACATTAACTAGGATATTCATCAAAGGTTTGTTTTAATGAAATATTAGAAATAACAACTTTAATGTCCAGCAATAGGGGCTTGTCCAAATAAATAATGAAGCAATTATATGATGAAATACTATATAGCCATTAAAAATAAAGTAATAGGGAAATTTTTAGTGACATGGAAAAATATTCACAATTTATTAACTGAAAAAACTGAGCTATTTATGGATAAAGTGATATAATGTCTTGGATTTGCTCAAAAAATAATTTAGGACAGGGGGAAGTGAAGGAGGGTTTATGTAAAACAAGATGGATCACAGGCTGATAATTATAGAAGTGAAATAACTGGGAAATGGAATGTCATTATACTATTTAGGCCACTTTTGTATATTTTCAAGATTCTCCACAATAAAGTGCTTTATAACTATGTACAGTATGGATGCATTGAAATATGGAAATGAAATATAGAATAAAAGACATATATATCAAAAAATTGAATGGTTATGTCTGGTCACTTTCATTACCACTTGCTTATTTCTGTTCTTTAGATGATCCTCACTAAATGCAAATACTTCTGTAGTAAGAACTTCTAAAACTCTAACATGAAATATGGCCTATTTCTGAGTTCTCTAGTCTTTGTTATTTGCCCATATTTCCTTTGGAATCAAGTATCACACCATTTTCACCACCTCATTTTGTGGTAGCATTCTGTTTTTTTCCATTAGCAGAAACTACAAGTGAAGCATCAAAATTATTTTTTGTTTTAAGGTTGAAACAATTACACTCAATGATGGGGCTTGCTTTAGAACACAGTGATGGATTTATTGTTAATTTCTCAGAATGTCTACCTCTTAGTTCAGTGGCTCTGAGCCCTGACTATCCATCAGAATCACCTGGAATTTTTCAAAACAACACCACTGCCCAGCCTTTAATCCCCCAAGGATCTGATTTAATTGGTCTGAGACAGGGCTCAGGTACTGGACATTTCTTATAAAGCACCCCCTAGTTGATTTTAATGTGCAGGCATGACTGAGAGCCACTGTCTTAGTGCTTACTTTGGACAGCGACTCTCAACCTTGGCCGCACTTTGGAGTCACTGGAGGAACTGTGCGAAACACCGATGTGTGGAGCCCACCACCCAAGATTCTGATTTAACTGGTCTGGGCTGTGGCCTGGGCATCTGAATTTTTACCTCTCCCCATACTTCCCCCCTAATATACATATCTTTCATTTATTCACAATGTCTGAGATTTATTTCTTTGCTAAGAATTTGTTTCTGTTAAAATATTAACATCCTGCTAAGAAAATATCCATTAAGATTTGCAACCCCTGACAGTTTCATGAGAACAAAAAATGTGGTTTGCATCAACATTCTGAAAAGTTTTGCACATGGGGAAAGAAAAGAGTGGTAAGACAAAGGGGATGTGAGGGCATGATATATATTAATATAGATATTAACAGAGAGAGAAGGAGAGAGAGAGAAGGGGGAAGCCTCAGAGAGAGAATGTAGGGTTTAAGACAAATGTTCCCTGCTTTAAAAGTGGAAGATGACACACAAAGGCAAATACTGTACAATTCCACTTACAGGAGTTACTCAGAGTTGTCAAAATCACAGAGGACAGAAAGTCAAAAGCTAGTTGCCAGGGGCTGGGAGGAGGAGGAAATGAGAAGTTATTGTTTAATGAGTCCAAAGTTTCAGTTTTGGAAGATAGGAAGAGGTCTGGAGACGGGTGACGGTAATGGTTGCACAATAATATGTATGTATTTACAAACCACTGAACTACACACTTAAAAATGGTTGATAGTAAATTTTGTTCTGTATTTTACCACAACAAAAAAAAAATTGGGGAAAAAAAGTAGAAGATGACAAGGATATTTGGAAACCTTGAGGTTGAGTCTACACCATTAACTGAGCTTTACTGAGCTAAGCCAAGTATCCTGAGAAGATCCAAAATCAAGGTTTTTATTTATTTTATTTATTTTTTTGGGTGGGGTAGATAATTATGTCTATTTACTTATTTTTAGAGGAGGTGCTGGGGATTGAACCCAGGACCTTGTGCATGCTAAGCATGTGTTCTACTGCTTGAGCTCTACCCTCCCCACTACAAAGTCAAGTTTCCTCATGAGACCAACTTTCCATTCTGAGCTTGGAGATGAGCTCCTCTGAGATAGAACCTCACTTCTCCTTACTCTCGTTCTTAGGATCACCATGAAAAACTTCTCTGTGGCCCCCAACATGATTAAAATTGGCTCCCCCATTAATCAAGATTTTCAACTTAGCAAAGCGTGCCTGGAGCCATTTTTCCTGTGTTAAACACTGGTGTTTAAAGTTTAACACTGACTTCCAAAGACCACGAAGAAAATCCAAAGCTTATCCAGGTCTCAGTGGTTTCACAGTACACGTGGCAGGCATTTCATGTCTCCTTTGCTAAGGACACTATTCTTTCTGGAACTCTCACTTTTCAGGAACTCACATTTTCCCAGGTATCTTGTTCCAGTTTTTTGATGCCACTTTTCCTCATCTCCAAAGTTTTCCTATTGTCTTCTGAACTTGAAGCCATAAAACACAACATCGTGAATTTTGCTTGTAAACCCTTAAATACTCAGTAAAATGGAAAATTCCTTCCAGCAATCAATGAAACAGTTACAGATGACTAGGAAAACCTCCCTGATATCGCACGTAACTTTCCGTTTTCCATTGCAAGTTCTAGCTTAGATTTAAATTGTCCTTCTTCTTGAGCATTCTCGTCCATGTTTCCTAAACTTATCGTACGACACAGATCACTTAGGGTGCCTATAAAAATAAATGCAAATCCCCAAAACCCTTCCCTGGATACTCTGATTCAGTAAGTCGAGGATGGAATCCAAGACCTTATAACTGCCTGTGTGTCTCAGGTGATTCTGCATTAAGCTGAGCTGCCTACACATAAGACAAAAGAAAAGAGCTCTTCCCAACTCTCCCATTCCTCATTTCCTCTTGCAACCATTCCAGGATTTCCTGCGTTTTCCCCTGGATGTTGGTGTCTTGTCTCAGTCTTGCTATTCAAAAAGAGTCCTCAGCTTGTTAGAAACGCAGAATCTCAGGCCCATGTGAGACTTTCAGAATCTGCACTTTAACAAGATCCACAGATCATTTATACTTCCACTAAAGAATGAGAAGCATTGAGAGAGAAGTGTTTCCCAAGGTTTTTGGTAAACGCCAAAATCATGTGAGGCCTTCTCAAAACTGCAGCTGCCACACTCCACCCCAGACCAGCTGGTTAATTCTGATGTGTATCCGAATTTAAGAAACACTGCCCAAATGGCTCCTCCTCACAATTTTAACTTTGGCAACGACTAGACTATAATTTTTTTATCTGCCAAGGAAAAAGGGAAACTTTTAATATCTTCCAAAATGCTAAATAAGTTATTGAACACAGTTTCTGCATCTTACAATAACAGAAAGCTGGTTAAAATGTGGCTTGGCTAGCACAACATCCTAGGCATCAAAGTCCCCATTACCCATATCTCAGTTGCACCCTCGGTCAAGTTTCCAGATACCCCAGCCAAAGGGGCTCTGCCAGGCTCCACTGTGGTCTGATGAGATCCTCAGCACCTCCTTTCTCTTTTTGTTGGGTCTCCCCAAGTGCCTTCAGGACCTGAGAGGTCTATCGCTTGGCCTCTCTGTCCATTTAATCCTTTCACCAGAGTCCCTGGCTGTCTGCTTCCTCAGGTAGACATTCCCCTACCTGATTCCAAGCATGCTTTCCTGAGTTTCTGCACTATCAGTTGAACAGATGCTTCCTCTGATCTTCCTGAAAGTCCCTCCACCTTTGGAGTTACATCTTTTTCCTCAGACATCTCCATATCTCTCTCCCCACCTCCCCGTCCTCCTTCTCTCTCTCTCTCTCTGTGGTCACTTGGCCTTCAGATTAGCCAACACGTATGTAGCACTTCCTCAAGCCCAAGTGCTGTCCTTGCACTTCACATATGTTAACTGAGTCTTTACAACATCCCTACAAGTAGGTAGGACTACCATCCTTCAACAGATAAGAACACTGAGACATGGCAATTCACTGACTTGCTTGCGTTGACTTCCCATAGCTGGTAAGTGGGACAGGCAGAGATTCAGACTTAGCCCATTTGGTCTCCAAACTCCACTGTTTAGCCCCTACACTATAGTGCCCTCCAGGACTCACTCCATCTTCCCCAGGGTTTTTCTGCCTGACATCATTGACTAACCTCCAAACCAGAGCAGTAGCAGATTTCCTCCTTTTCCTGGCTTGAGAAATGTCTAATAAGTTCTTCTCTTACTGTTAAAGAAGACACAATGGCTAGATCATGAGCCCTGATGTGGCTTCATCAAACTTTCACTCTGCTTCTCTTGGCTTCCTTTCAGGGAAATAGTCAGGATTTTAATTTTACAGAATTTAATTTTATTTCACTTTAATTAAATTAAATTAATTATTTTAATTAAATTTTCACTTTATTTAATGTATTTACTATTACACACTTTATTTTATTTTATTGAGTTATAGCCAGTTTACAACGTTGTGTCAATTTGCAGTGTAGAACACAATTTTTCAGTTATACATGAACATATGTATATTCATTGTCACATACTTTTTCACCATGAGCTACCACAAGATCTTGTATACATTTCTCTGTGCTATACAGTATAATCTTATCTATTCTATATAAACCTTTCAGTATCTACAAATTTTGAACTCCCACTCTGTCCCTTCCACCCCCATCCCCTCTGGCAATCACAAGTTTGTATTCTATGTCTATGAGCCTGTTTCTGTTTTTCTGTTTTGTATTTATGTTCTTTATTTTTTTTTTTTTTTTTTTTTTTTTTTAGATTCCACATATGAGTGATCTCATGTGGTAATTTTCTTTCTCTTTCTGGCTTACTTCACTTAGATTGACATTCTCCAGGGACATCCATGTTGCTACAAATGGCATTATGTTGTCACTTTTTATGGCTGAATAGTATTCCATTGTATAAATACACCACATCTTCTTTATCCAGTCATCTGTTGATGGACATTTAGGCTGTTTCCATGTCTTGGCTATTGTAAATAGTGCTGCTATGAACATTGGGGTGCAGGTGTCTTTTTGAAGTAGGGTTACTTCTGGATAAATGCCCAGGAGTGGGATTCCTGGGTCATATGGTAAGTCTATTCCTAGTCTTTTGAGGAATCTCCACAGTGGCTGCATTCCCACTGGCAGTGTAGGAGGGTTCCCTTTTCTCCATAGCCTCTCCAATATTTGTCATTTGTAGACTTTTGAATGACGGCCATTCTGACTGGTGTGAGATGATACTTAATTGTAATTTTGATTTGCATTTCTCTGATAACTAGTGATAATGAGCATTTTTTCATGTGCCTATTGATCATTTGTATGTCTTACTTGGAGAATTTCTTGTTTAGGTCTTCTGCCCATCTTTGGATTGGGTTGTTTGTTTTTTTCTTATTAAGTCATATGAGCTGCTTATATATTCTGCAGATCAAGCCTTTGTCAGTTTCATCTTTTGCAAAAATTTTCTCCCATTCTGTAGGTTGTTGTTTTGTTTTACTTATGGCTTCCTTTGCTGTGCAGAAGCTTGTAAGTTTAATTAGGTCCCGTTTGTTTATTCTTGCTTTTATTTCTATTGCTTGTGTAGACTGCCCTAGGAGAACATTTTTGAGGTGTATGTGAAACAATGTTTTGCCTATGTTTTCTTCTAGGAGGTTTATTGTATCTTGTCTTATGTTTAAGTTTTTGATCCATTTTGAGTGTATTTTTGTGTATGGCGTAAGGGAGTGTTCTAGCTTCATTGATTTACATGCTGCTGTCCAGTTTTCACAACACCAGTTGCTGAAGAGACTGTTACTATTACACAACTTTGTTACATTATCACAGTATTAAAGTGAAGCACTTACACAAGTAAAAGTGGTTGTAAAGGAAGTGCAGGACTGTTCTCTCACACATGGCCTAAAAGTTGAGGAGTTCATCTCAGGAAGAAATGGGCAGGGAAGACTGGTGAGAGGAAACATCCCAAATCAGCCCTTCCTGAGCAGGACACAGGCTTGGTGACATGGATTTCAGCAGTTGGAACAGAAGAGGCCTGCTTAGGACAGGGAGCACTGCACTGGCAACAACACTTGTTGGTGTTGACAGTAGGAGGACAGGGGCTGATGAAACTTCACCCTCAGGGAACATATAAGGAGCAGGCAGTCCATCTCAGGAGCCATCTCAGGAAGAGAATTAAAAGCTGTATATCAGGCACAACAACAAGAATAAAGTTCCTTAAATGGCACGATTTGCCATGTTTACGTAATGAATGGGATCAAAACCCTTCAAATGAAAAGGGCTGCATGTCTCCCTCTCGAACGGTGAGGAAACTGGGTCCCACACTATGTTCGTTATAAACAGAACAGAACCCCTCCCACCAGAGAAGCTTCAAGAGGAGAGGTAGCTACGTGCTGCCACCTGCTGTAGGAAAGACAAGAACCCAGGAAGCTGACCCAGGACCAAAAAGTGGACTTGAGACCTTGCAGGAGAAGGTCCTTGGTGGGTCTCCTGGCAGCTTCTGAGAAAGGAAGATCTGAGCTGGCCGGTCTTGAAGCTTGTATGAGAATACATTTGTCCACTACTGGGAAGAAGACCAGAGCAACCTCACTGGGCCAAGCTGTAGGTATGAGGAAGTACACAGACCAGCCAACCAGGAGCTGGGTTCCCACTGGGGAGCGGGAGGTAGGGTTGGAATGCAGGTTGGAGCAGAATTGGGGCAATGTGTTTCCTTATGAGTTAGGGACAGGAAGAAGATGACGACTCTGTGCCAGGGAAGCTATGCCAACCAAACCAACCATGCCCAGACATCTTGTGATGTAGGGATAAATAAATTCTCTGAAAATGCAATTTCCCTTCATCTCTTAGGAAGGTTCATCATTTTAAAAAATCTAATTTGTCTTAGCCAAAGTTAGAAAAAGGATAAATTCACAGGGTATAGTGTAGTGACTAAGAACATGCTTTCTGTAGTAAGACTGCCTAGGTTCAAATCCACTTATTACTCGGTGACCAGAAACAAGTTATATACTAATTACTCGGTGACCAGAAACAAGTTATATTTTTCCCTTGTGCCTCAGGTTTGGCTTCTGTAAAAATTCTGGAGACAATAATAGCTCTTCCCTTGCAGAATAGTGTCAAGATTAAATGAAATAATAGAGATAAAGCTCTTAGAATGATACCTGGTGTATAACTAGCATTCAATAGATGTTAACTGTTAGCACTGGGTAACAAAAAGCTCCTGCAGAAGTGGGTCTCAACATCAATATGTAAGAATTACCAAGGGAATCTTCTCTAACTACAGATACAGGGGGCGTCTGGACTAGCTATGAGGAATCAGCATTTTTAGTGTCACTCCAAGTGACACTGATGCAGGTGGTCCAAAAGCAGCCTGGAAGGAACCCTGCCCTGGTGGCTCTATGTAGTGGTGGCATCTTCCCTGCACAACTGAAAACCCAGGGGTGATTTGTAAGGGCAAACTCCAGAAAGAGGAGAGCTGGAGACAGCGGTGGTGCTACTCTCTTCCAGCCTGGAGCTTTCTCTTTTACACGTCTTACTTCCGTCCAGTTCTCTGAGCCTCTACCGAAACACAGCCGTGCACAGAGCAACGGGAGTTTGACAAGGTCATCTCAGTACTGTCAACATGCAGCATCTCCCATTCTGAAAGAAACTTTTTGTGAGGACACGCCCCCGCCTCTTTTTAAAATTTGTCTGCTCCTCCACTCTGAATGCTGTGCTTTTTAAAGAGGGCTTCAAGATTTCTACTGTCCCAAAGGGATAAAAGTTGGAACTAACGCTCCATTCACAAGCTTGGGAAATTCTTCTGCAGTCCCATGAGAATATGAAATGGGAGAGCTTTCTTGGGTGCTTTGAACAGTCTAGGCAACCCTCCAGATGTGCCCTCCAGCTCCTCCAGAATGCCAGGAGTGGCCCCGGATTCCAAACAATAGCAGGCTGAGACTCAAAAATGCTCTTTGCGGTCTTGGATCCTTTTAAACACCATCCCAGATTGAAGAGAATTCAAAATTGTGCCTAACAGATTCTCTTGAAGTCTTGCCCCAAATGTCTGAAGTAAGCACTTAGCCTCCTGCTCACTTAGCAATGGCATGGCACGTGAGAACTGCAAAAGGCATGAAAGACACATGGCTGTGTTGTTCTGTGCATTTAGCTTCGGGCTCGATGCTGGAATTATCTCCCTAACCATCAAAAGCACAAAAATGGTTTGCTGACAGGGGCAGGGGGTGAGGGGTGGCAGTACACTTTCCCTTCAGGTAGAAGGCTCCTGAGCTGAAGGTCTTCCATGAGGTCCTTCTGTGCTCCCTGACAAAGGATTTGAAATTATGGTAAAATTATCCTACTGAGTTGTGTTTCGATTTTTTTTTTAGGTAATTGAAACTCTACATGAACCATTTTCCTTATGCTATCATTTCCTTATACCAGGCATTTATCTACATTCTTTTAAATTACATACCTGCTTTTTCTTCCTTGGACACAGGCTTTGGGGTCTGGTGTGTTTCTTAGTGCCACATACTTTGTCAGAAAAGCCCCTCTACATATTTCAAGTAAGAAGGGATACATCTCAGACTTAGAGGCTTCCAAAAGTGTGGAAATTGTGGTCCTGAAAGTGCAGGAATCTCAGGAAGCTATCACTAGCAATCTCACGTGCTTGGAGCACTAAGTAGAGTGATTTTCCAGAGGCCTCTGAGAACATACCTGCTGTTCACCAAAGCTCATCCTCTGCTTACCGCTGTCCTAGGAGCAATAATGGCTTTTGCTTCTCTTCTGCCTTCCAAATCACATGTGAATGCCATTCATTGAAAGAATATAACCAAGAGTCCTACTGACATATATCCTGAAAAATGTCATTCCAACCCCTGAGACACAGGAAAGAGCACAGAGAAGAAAAATGTGCTCACTTTTCAACAATTAATTCTGTACCTAATGTCATTTCTTTAGGTAATGATGGTGATTTTAGAGGGTAGGATGCTGTGTATGTGTTTGATGTCCTTACGTGGCAAAATTATAAGCTGACGTCCATGGCAGATATCAGGGACGTCTAATTCTTTTTATTTCAGGCTTATTGTTCCTTATGGTGAGAGGTGGCTTACTTTCACCAAAGAAATTAGAAGTCACCAGTTTAACTCCACACAGAAGCCTTTCATTGCTGAGGCTCAACCCTCCACCCTTTTGTCCCACTGTCAGAGTATTCCTAGAAGAAAATGTTCACATGGAGGTAAAATGTAGAACCATCATATGGAAGACAGATATTCTGGCAAGTTCCCCAACCACAGTGAACTTTGCTAGAGCAAGAAATAAATCTTTAACAATTTAAGTCACAGAGATTTGGGGGTTGTTCATTGCTGTACCATAAGCTAATCTGTTCTGACTGGTACAGTTAATGATAACAGAAAGGGAAAGGGATATTACTAAATAGTAATTTAAAATCTGTGGCCTTGGCTAAAAGATCATGCAAATGGGATACTGAGGAAGCTGTTGGTGGGAATGTAAATTTATGCAGCCACTATGGAAAACAGTGTGGAGGTTCCTTTAAAAATTAAAAATAGAGTTGCCTTATGATCCAGAAATCCCAATCCTGGGCATACATCTAAAGAAAACTCTAATTCAAAAAGATACATGCACCCCAGTGTTCATAGCAGCGCTATTTACAATAGCCAAGACATAGAAGCAAACTAAATGTCCACTGACAGATGACTAGATAAAGATATGGTATGTGTATACGTGTGTGTATATATATATATACACACACACACACATAATGGAATACTACTCAGCCATATAAAGGAATAAAATAATGCCATTTGCAGCAACACGGATGTACCTAGAGATTATCATACTAAGTGAAGTAAGTCAGAGAAAGACAAATACCATATGATGTCACGTGTATGTGGAATCTAAAGTATGATACAAATGAACTTATTTACAAAACAGAAACAGACTTACAGACATAGAAAACAAATGTATGGTTACCAAAGGGGAAAGTAGGGGGCAGGAATAAATTAGGAGTTTGAGATTAGCAGATACAAACTACTATATATAAAATAGATAGACAAGGTCCTACTGTATAGCACAGGGAACTATATTCAGTATCTTGCAATAACTTCTAATGGAAAAGAATCTGAAAAAAAGTATACATATACATATATATGTGAATCACTTTCCTGTACACCAGAAACTAACACATTATAAATCAACTATACTTCAATAAAAATGTTTTAAATGAAATAAAATAAAACTCTCTAGCCACATTTTTTTTCAAATGGAACTTCATCAGCTTGGAGTCCTCAATGGGGAAAATACAAGTCAGAGCCCCTCATCAACCTTAAATGGATATGGAGCATGAGCAATAAATAAACCTATTTTGTGGTGTTTTTGTTACCTAGTATTGCAGAGCGTGTCATGACCGATTTAGTTTTCCTATCACTTCTCCAAGTTATTTTGAAATCTTCTTGATTTGTGTAACTCAGAAATCTGCCTTGGAAGGTGTCTATCCCAAACTCCCTTAAAAAATACAAATGCTCTTGTCTTAATCCCAGCAGATCACTATTCCACCTACTTATCCACTTTCAGTCATGGGCACACACAATCTTGTACGTGGAGCCAAATCTGCTTCCCTATTATTTTTACGTGTTAATCTTAGTTCTTCTCACCTATGCAACCGAAAGTAAGAATAATTCTTCTCCCAAAAATATCCTCTAACAAGTTTTCTTCTCTCTAGGTTATTTAATTGTCCCTCAGATGGCAGTTTCCAGACTCCTTACCATCCTCATCACCCTTCTCTTGATTGCAGTGCTTATGTTCCCCATAGAATAGTCTCATAGAACAAATCTCCAAGGCTTTCTCAGTTTCTTAGTAAGAATTAACCATCTCTCCTCAATATTGTGAAAGCTTATTTATAAACCTCTCTTGGGGTGCCTGAGCATTACAGTCATTATTATTTGCATATGTGTCTCCCCATCTAAACTCAGTTTCTTGAGGCTAAACTCTCACTCATTAACATATCTTGAGGGACCTTCACAGCAACTCTACACATTATAGGCACTCAAAGAAAGGAAAGCCAGAAGGGGATTCATGACTCTAGTAGGCTGAATAATGGCACTCAAATATACCCAGGTCCTAATCCCTGGAACCTATGAACTTTACCTTGTATGATAATAGGTAACAGGACAGATGTAATTAAGATAAGAATCTTGAGAGAGGGAGATTATCTTGTGTTATCCAGTTGGGCCCTAAATGTAATCAAATCACATGCAGACTTACAAGAGATAGGCAGAGGGAGATATTACTATGAGAGAAGGCAATGTGACAACCTCAGCAGAGAAAGAGGGATAGATTGATTTAAAGATAATACTCTGTGGGCTTGGAAGACAGAGAAAAAGACCAGAGCCAAGCAATGCAAGCTATTCCACTCTAGAAGCTGCAAAAGTCAAGGAAACCGATTCCATGAGCCTCTGGAGGGAGTGCAGCCCTGCCAACACCTCGGTTTGGGGCCAGTGAAATTGATTTTAGACTTCTGGCCTCCAGAAATGTAGGAGAAAAACTGTGTGTTGCTTTAACTCACTAAGTTGGTGGTAATTTGTTACAGTGACAATGCAAAAATAATACAATGCTCAAAAGGATTCCGTGGGTCTGACTTTCTGACACAGCCTGAGCAGCACTGCAAGCATCTGGAACAAGCCAATGCCATGCTTGATGCCGATCAGGCAGTCTACACCAGCTGCAACTGGTGGGAGCCACCACGTCTTCCAAAGGTAGGAAAGAGTTCCTTTATTTCAGAAACACAGCAGTAATTTTCCTTCTTACAGGAATAAACCATAAAGTAAAATTTGGTTAACTTAAATTCATATTATTTCTCTGGCTTTTTTCATAGTACTGGCATGATTTAAAGTATTGACCAGCTATCAATATTCCTTTTATTCAGACAATATACTATTTATTAAGTTAAAAATGATCACAATTTCATTTCATAAAATTATATTTGAAATGGAAATTTGCACCTGAGCCTCCTCATTCTCCCATGAAAGGCAATAGTACCAGCTGCTGGTTCCTCAATTAACAAAGTGACAAGATGTAGCAGACCTATTGACTCGGTGTCATTTCTTTAGTTTCCCTCTTTTTATTAATTTTAGTATCCTAGGAAGGGAAGGAACAAAAATGCATGATTGGCAATTCTGATGTCAGGATGACACATCAATAGAATTTCAACTGCTCAGCAATAGAATTTAGAAGCTACAGAAAAGACACGTTTGAGGGCCTGCTCTCCCAACATTAATAACAATCATTGATTTTCTTAACTGTATTTCACGATAAAGTCATTAGGATTTAGAACTTTGCCATTCTTGATGGCTAGTTCTTTGGAACACTTTGCATTTGTAATGTTAATACTATAAAATGAATCTTCACTTAAAAGTGAGCATCATTATGTACTTCAATGAGGCCATCCAGATCCCATTTTAAATGATATTCCGTCCTCTCTTAAAGAAACAGCTATGACCTAGGCCCTCTGCCTCTTAGCAACTTTGAGATCTATCTCTCTCTGTTTGCTTAGATGCATTTATGAATAGAGGGCATATCATTAAAGAGAAAGTTTGGTTGCTTAACAAGAAGATTAGTTCTGGAAAATAGCATCAAATTTATGAACATGAAAATGCTGCCTTTAAATGCATCTATGTAGGGGTGATTTAAGCAGCAAACTCCCAGCTACTGAAATGACGTGACTGCCTAAGACTTGGGATACATTTCTTGCAGTGCACCTGCAGAGCAGATGTGGCCATAAAAAGTTCAGTGTCTGAAGGATTCTTAAAGGCCAGGGCATGAAACTATGCAACAATACAAGTGTGTCTGGATGTACACTAACAAGGCTCATATGTGAATTTGAAAAGTTTTCAAATGAAGTTTAATCTTCATTGAGCTCTGTTTTATGAGAGAAGAAAAAAAGTTGCTAAGTTTTACATCAACTTTTTAAAGGAAAGATTTATTAAGTTATTTAACCAAGATAATGGGAAAGCCTTCCCTTTACTATAACAGGTGGGAGGTTGACTTCTCCAATCTCTTCCCCAGTAACCTTACTTTCAGCAATGGTAACTTTTTCCCAACATAAGAGAGTCTAATGGAAATTGACTGACCTTTAACACCCTCAGCCATATCACACCTCCCTTTGTTTGTCCCATGGTCACACTGAAAAAAAATCAGCTTTTCTCTCCTCCCTTATTCTAGTTACTCCCAACAAAAACGACCAGTGTTGCCTGGTTGTTCAATACTAAGTCTCTGTTAGTAGAGGCACTATATATGAGTGATTTCTCTTTCCTGAATTTTCAGTTTCTCTTTGCTTTTTTATAAGCAGAGAAGCACTGTGAATTTATAAACATTATCTCTTTGGAGGAATCCTTTATGTTCGGGGAATGATTCAAATAGGCTTTTGAGCGACACAAAACAACCTGCTTTTTTTTTTTTAACTGCCTCTTGTAACCACTCACTAATGTAACTGGGGGGATGAACTACAGCTGGAAATCGAAACTGATCCACTTTCTCAAAAAAGACGTTAAGGACTTGTGAAAAATCAACAACTATAGTTTGTGAGAAAAATAAGCCTTTCCTTTCAGTTCCTATTTCAAATATTATGCACCAGTTTTTAATACCAAGTTCTGTTCTTCGTGGTTTATTCCAAAATTACTTTCATTCATTCATCATCTCCTGATTATTTCTCTTGTCTTCTTGGCAGGCAAAGTAAACTCCAACCCCGAAAAGGGGAAAAGGTGGATCAGAGCCCAGACTGGCCCTCATTCTCATGGGTTGGTTTATTTGTTACCAAGTCCTCACACTCACACAATCCTCTCTGTCCCTTTCGCTGTCTCACAAGCTGAGGTAGGAGTAACTTTCCAAGTAGCCACCCTCCAGTGATTTTTCTTCAACTATAAGTCCAGCTTTCTCTTGCTGGACCATACCTTGCCTTTGTTCAAGACCTCATCTTCTCCTCTTTATCTCACCATTTCCCCTTCTACATCCAGGTTCTGACATTCTTCCTGACTCAAATCTATGCCCCTACAATCCATTCTTCACATTGCATTCAGATTAAGCCTTCTAAAGCCCAAAACTCATCATGTATGCCCCCTCCTGAGAGCCCTCCGATGGATGGATCTATGTTGCCTCTAGGATTAGCCCAGATTCCTTACAATGGCTTTTTGCGATCTGGTCCCTGCCTATCTTCTTTCACCACTCAGCACCTCCCTGCCTCCGTTTGTATTCTTTGTCTCACTGAAGGATTTGCCTCCCAAACTCCCCATCTCTATTTCTTCCCCTTCTTTTCCTCGCATTGCTACAATGTAAGGAAGACATAGAGCTAAAGGTGTGTCCAAAGTTTCTAGCTTGACTCATAGAGTGGACAGTGCCATTTGTGGAAACATGGAAGAGAAGGTGCAGACGTAGGGCGTACAAGGAGCTGTTTTTGAGAAATATTAGTTTCAATGTGCCTAAGGGCCAAATCACAGGTGGAGATACTACGCATACAGTTAGAAAGGAAGATGTGAAGTTTAGGAGAGGTGAGTGCTGAAGATAAAGATCCCGAAAGTGAAGCCATGGTGGCCACCAGGAAAAGTGTAAAACAGGAAGAGATGATGCTAATGGCAGGACATTTAGGACACAGGCAGAAAAATAAGAATCAGAGAACTGAAAAAAATATCAAAGAGATAGGAATATATAAAAGCCAAAAAAGGAGATTATGATTATAAGCCTGCCAAATGCAGAAAGGTCCCATATGATGTGAAATGACAAAAGGCTATGAAATGTAAGACTTAGGAAGTAACTAGTAGTTGTCTATCCGTTTAGCACTTTGTTCTTCGAAAGATTTTCCATGTATTATCTCTCATGGTCATTAAAACAACCCTAGAAATCATCCAGGATGCTGACCAAGGACACGTAACTAGTATTCAAGATTAAGACACAAATCTTCTGATTCCTAGATCAGTTCTCTCTCCATACACACTGCCTCTCCACACATTAGCGTGTATGGGCATTAAAAAAAAATGAGAAGCACTCATAGACTAGTGAAGGAAACAGACACCAGGAGATCACTTCAAAGTGGCAAAAGCTATAAGAGAGGATTCCAAGGGATCCTGGAGGTAAGCTGCCAAACCCACCTTGGACTCCTGGAGGAGATGAAGCCTGAGCAGAATCAGGAATGAAGGGGTGAGTTAGCCACGGTGGAAGAAAGAGCTGGCAAGGGACTAGGTGGGGCTTTGGAACAAAGCCGTCAACAAGAGCAAAGCACAGAGCAGCAGGTACATGGTCAGTGAGTCTGAAGAGCTGCAAGAAATATGGTGAAGCCAAGGAGGAGAATACGAGATGAGGTGGGAGACGGGCAGAGTCGGCCCTGGGAGGACTCTAGAGCCTTGTTAAGAAGATTATGCTTCATTCCAGGGGTGATGGTAGAGTCACCAGAGGACTCTGGGCAGGAGCACGACAGACCAACATGCAGCACAGACACATCATTCGGCAGCAGCGTGGGGACAGAGAACAGCTAGAGAGCTGTTGCATTAATCCAGGTGAGAGATGATGGGAACTCAAAACAGAGCCGCAGAAGTCAAGATGGAAAGGAGAAGCCAGTTTCAAGAAATGTGAGGGTTGAAATGATGTCTTAACATAACATGGTCAGCCAACAAGCCCATCTAACAGACATTTCCACAGCACAACATGCTCTTCTTTACGAGGCTGGATGTCTGCTTGTATTAATGACATTACCAATTTTTCATATGAAAAATAGGCATTTAAAAAAAAAACCTTGCTAAACTGTTTCTTTCTTTGGAAAATTTCATATTAGTAACCAGCAAATGGAGTCATATGTGTCTTTACCTGGCTGAGCAGTTGATGACATTTTCTAAAGTTCTTTAAGTTATTGCAGCATAACTAGGTTCCTTGACTAGGCTGGAAGAGTAACCCAACACTTAACTCCCACTTAACCCTACCCACCCCCACAGCTGGAGTACATTTTTTACTATTTTTAATTGACTAGTTGAAATCTCAGGAGAAATCTTCTATGTTTGAAAGCCTCTAACTCTGGCTTTTAGCTGAAGATAAATATCTAGGATTCATCAGTCTGTAAGTGGAAATTGAAGCCATGGAGGCCACCAGAAAAACTTTGAGGGAAAAAGAGAAAATGTTGATGGTAGAACACTTAGAATGTGGGCAGAAAAACAAGAATCAGAGAATTGAAAAATACCATTCAAGAGATAGGAACATACAAAAGAGGAGACCTTCCCAGCTCTTGACAGTCTTGTCACTTGAGTTTCTCTGCGTAATATACACACATCCACACACACACACACCAATCTAAGAATTGTTTTTAAATCTCACCTCCTTTCTATCAGTTCTGAAAGTGCTGGGTCCCTAAGAGCCCTCGATTACTAGAGAAGTTATCAAGGAGATCCAGAAATACTTCTGCACCACAGCACCTTGGTGGAAGAAGGAATGAGCTGGGCCCCTCACCATCTCATTCCAGCACATAGAGTGGCACTCCATAAAATTCTCCACCAGCATGTCCTTCCACCCACCCAGCCCCACTCCCATGCACAGCACCAGAAAGGCAACCCCTGGGAACAATGAATAAAATGTTAAAAGTGAATGCCCTAGCCTAGATCCTTACTAAAGGTTAGTTGGGCTATGGGCCTAAATAATTTATTAAGAGCAATTCTCCTCCCTCTCAGATATTCTGCTCTGTCTTCCTCTATATTGTCATCAAAAGTTATTTATTGATTTTTGATGGGGAGACTCCTCTGTCCTTAAAGAACATTTCTGTCTTGACCCTGTCTTCTTTCCAAAGTTCTATTTAACCTTTTTTCCTTTACTTTACCAACAGAAATTAATAATCATGTCATGGTCTGCTCAATAAATCTTCAATAATATCACAAAGAATAAAATACAAATGTCTTAGTCTGGGATGCAAGGCCTTCCACAACCTTATCTTGAAGAAGAATGCTCCCCGTCCCCCATGGTTTGGCCATACTGAAGTGCAGACCACTTCTGGGACCCTCCCTGCTTTTGCCCATCTCCATGCTCATACCCCTACTATTGCCTTTTCTTCACTCTCCCTCCTTAAAACTCCACGTCTACTTATCTAGTCTTAAAGTCTGATTCATCAGCCAAAGTCTAACTTCATCATATCTTGGCTTCAGGGTTTCTCCAGATGCTCCCAGTCAAAACTAATCTGTCCTTCTCCCCTCTCTCATCCCATTTTATCATTCCTCAATAGCACCTCTCTCAATTTGCCTTATATCATAGTTTCTTATGAGTAGAGCTGTCTCTGTTTCCCTCTGTGTTCTCCCCCATCCTTCCACGTACATGCACATAATCATGAAAGCCTGAGACTCTGTTTTCCACCTTTTCACTTCTCACAGGGCCTAATACAGATTTTGATACATAGCAGAGTCTTAAGAATATTTGGCAGACTGAAAGGCATTGCAGTCATTATGAAGAAAAAGTCATATACACAAAGAAATCGGCAAACTAGTGACTATTTTTATTTGGAGGAAATTTAAAGATCATCTCCTCTAATTGTTTTATTTAATAGAAGAGGAACTTGAGGTTAGATGTGTGTAAACTCAAGAAAGTAACCTGTATCAAAGACCATATGAATAATCCATGTCACATCAGTATGGAATTTTTTTTAAAGTATTATTTAAGAAGATAGGACTTGACTAGATCTCTAAGGGATGAGTATGAATAGGGCATTCCAAGGAGGAAGGAGGCAATCAGCAAAACTATGACAATCAAAAGGAACATGATATGTTGGGAAAACAGTAATTCAACCAGTTTGGAGGGGGCAGAATGTTCTTTCAGGGAATCTGTGGGAGATAAGGCTCAAAGAGCAGGTTGGGAGTCCTTAAAGATCAGAGTTCAGACTCTACCCAGAGACACTGAAGTGCTCTTAAAAGCGTTTTACTATTGGGATGACTTGAACAAGATGGTGATTGAAAGATGAATCAGATACTGAGGAAGGTCAGGGGACTGCACTGGAACCGGATAGACTAGCTAGAAAGTAGGAGGTGAGGCTGTCTGGGCTGGGACACCACAAAAGAAACTGAAGAGAGACTGATTCATCATCAAAACTTGAGAAGGATGATGGGAGAGAGGGAAACATCAAGAATGACTTAAGGTTTCCAGCCTGCGTGGCTGGGAGGGTGAGGATGAGGGTCTGGGGTGGCGGGGGCGGGGGGGGAGGCGGAATGCAGGAAAATAAACTACTCTTAGACCTGGAAAATTCCTTGCAGATTATTTTGTCCAAGTAGTGCGTTTTACAGATGACGACCAGGTGAATACTGGTGCTGGAGAAAACAGGAGGACATTGCTTTTAGTCAGAGCTCTCAGAAGGTGGCTCGTGTCACTTTAAGGACAGGAATGGAAACACCCACTGATGGAGAACAGCAACCTTAGACAGTGTCACATCTGGCCCCTGGGTGGGGCTCATCCTGCTTCTCTTTCTCTTTTTCTGGGCTGTGCAGCCCAGGATCGGCCCTGGGCATGGATGAGATCATCTTCTTCAGCAGGATCTCCATGGCTTCCTGGTTCCCCTACCTAGAGTAACCTCTTACTTAAGACTAGGCCTTCTACTCTGGTCCCAGACTCATCCCCTCTGCTTAGATCTCCCCTGAGCAGATGCATGCTAGGTCCATAACATCCCTTACTCCGTTCTCCTTCATTCACACTTTTACATTATTGCATTCAACACTGTATACATCCTAAAAATACAATGGTAAGCAAGACATGATTAGTGCCCTTGTAGGGCTTACATTTTAGAATTGAAGGCAGGTTCTTCCCTGCAACCCTTCAGAGAAAGGAAACAAATAATTAAAACAAAATAATTTAAAATCATAATAAGTGCCAGCAAGAAAAACAGGGCTGAGATGGAAAATAATGGCAGCTTGCAATCTATGTGGGGAGTCATAGAGTCAGCTCTGAGAGGTGTCACTTGAATTGAGATCTAAGGGATGAGGAGGAGAAAGGATTCCAGGTATGTGCAAAGGCCCTGAGACTTTATGAATTCCAGGAATTCAAAGGAGGCCAGAGAGACTGAAGCACAGTGAGTAAGGCAGAGACATACAACCAGGGAACTAGGCAGTAAGGAGAACTCTTTAAGAAAAATAATACAGAATTTTGAGTACAATATTAGACACAAAAGTAAGTTTATTTAGAATGAGAAAAGATATCACATAAAGTGCAAGTTTGTAAAAGCTTACAGGAACTAAAATTTTAGAATTATTAAATCTTTCTAGTTGTTTGCACCTTTTATCATGAAGTGACACACTCTAATAATGCTTTAACTTAAAGTCTACTTGTATGACAGTAACCATACCAGTTTTCTTTTAGTTTTTTCATGGTATCTTTCATTGTTTTACTTTCAACCTTTTTGAAACCTTATGTTTTTAATATTTTTCTTATAAACAGCCTATAATAAGTATTTTTCAAATTCTACCTTAAAAAATCTTTATCTTTTAACTGGAGCACCTGGTTTTACATTTAATGAAATTACTGATACATTTGAATTTAAATCTATCATCTTATTATTTTCTTCTCTTTGAGCCACGTGCTCTATGTTCTTTTTCTTCTCCTTTCATGCCTTCCTTTAGATTGACTGTTTTGGGGTTTTTTTATCATTCTACCTTTTCCATCTGTTAGTTTGGAAGTTGCACATACTTTTTCCACTCTCTTAATGATTATCCCAGTGCATCTTTGAGGTATCAAATTCTGATAGTAATCTTTACTTTTGCCCTCCCCCTGAAAAAAATGCAAGAAACTTGGAGTACCTTAACTACCTCTTCTTCCCCCACCAAATTACATGTAATGTTATCATTTTGATTGCATATAGTTTTAAAACCTCGCAAGATATTGTTATTACTGTTGCTTTACATGGTTAATAATCATTTAGACTCACCTACATACTTACCACCTTCTTTCCTCTCCTTTCCTTGCTATATCACAGAGCCTCCTTCTGACATCATTTTCCTTCGTAAAGAACATTCTTTAAATTTTTCTTTAGTGTGTGTCTGTTGGAAGTAATTACATTTCCGTCAGCAGTGTATTGAGAATTCCAATTTCTCCATATCCTCTCCAAGCCTCATTATCCTCCAGTTTTATGATAACCATCCTAGAGGTTGTGAAGTGAAATCTTGTGCTATTGACTTGCATTTCCCCAATGACTAATCTAGTGAACATCTTTTCGTGTGTGTTTTGATCATCTGTATATCTTCTTTATAGAAATGTCTACTCAAATTCTTGGCCCATTTTTAAATTGAATTATTTGTCTTTTTATTACTGAGTTGAATGAATTCTTTATATATTCTAGATACCGATCCCTTATCAGATATATAAACTGCACATGTTTTCTCTCATTCCATGGACTGTCTTTTCACTTTTGTGATTGGATTGCTTTTAGCATAGAAGTTTTTTATTTGGATGAGGTCCAATTTATCTATTTTTTTCTCTTGTTACCTGTGCTTTTGGTGACACATCTGAGAAACCATTGCTTAATCCAAGACAATGAAGATTTATTTCTATTATTTCTAAG
This sequence comes from Camelus dromedarius, assembly GCF_036321535.1. Lineage (NCBI taxonomy): Eukaryota > Metazoa > Chordata > Mammalia > Artiodactyla > Camelidae > Camelus > Camelus dromedarius. The sequence continues at coordinate 41,821,406 of NC_087450.1, read as the reverse complement.
AGTTTTATAGTTTTAGCCCTTATAGTGAGGTTTATGATCCATTTTGAGTTAATTTTGTGGTAAGGGTTCAAATTTATTCTTTTGCAATTGTCCCAGAAATACATTTTGAAATTTTTTATCATTGAATAGTCTTGACACTCTTATCAAAAGTCACATTACCACAATATAAGGCATTATTGCTGTTTTTCAATTCTATTCCATTTGTCTATATGTCTATCCTTTGCCAGTACCACACTGTCTTGACTACTATACATTTGTAGTAAGTTTTCAAATCAGAAACTGTGAGTCCTACAACTTTGGGGTTTTTTTTCAAGGTTGTTTTGGCTATTCTAATTTCCTTGTATACTCAAATAAATTTTAATATCAACTTGTCCCTTTATGGAAAAAAAAATCAGTCAGGATTTTGATAGGGATTGCTTTGAATCTGTACATAAATTTGCGGAATATTGCCATCCTGACAACATTAGGTATTCCAATCCATGAACATGTATTTTTTTTATTTATTTAGATTTTCTTTCACTTCTTCCACCAGTTCTTTGTAGTTTTCAGTGTACAAATCTTGTACTTCTTTTGTTAAATTCATATCCAAGTATTTTCTTCTTTTGTACGCCATTGTAAGTTGAATTGTTTTCTCAATTTCATTTTCAAAATGCTCATGTTCGTACATGAAAATGCAAGTTCTCTTTGTGTGTTGATGTAATATCCTGCAGCCTTGCTGAACATGTTTACTGTTCCTAAGAGGTCTGTAGTGGGGTCTTCAGGAGATTCTCTACACAAGATGATGTCATCTGTGAAGAGAGGGAGTTTTATTTCTTCCTTTCCAATCTGTGTGTCTTTTATTTATTTATTTTTCCTAACTGTCCTTGCTAGAACCTTCAGTACAATGATAAACAGACGTGACAAGAGCAAATATCCTTTTCTCATTTCTGACGTTAGGGGGAAAACATTGTGTCACTCTTTATAGGTTCTAGTTCTCTGCTGAAATTTTTAAGCACCAAATTGACCTCCATGAATTTAGTAAGCAAAGTAGTTCTATTGTCCATGTCTGATAATTCCAGTATCTGATGTCTCTGTGGATCTACTTTTTCTGCTGGTTCTGGCTTATATTGTTTTATCTCTTGGTGTATCTTATTTCATTCATTGTATTATTATTATTATTCATTGTATTATTCATTCATTGTATCATTTCACTTTTAATTACTTACAGAAGTAATCTGAGGCCTTAGTTGGTGTTATCTTCCTTCAGAAGAGATTTTTTTTCCCCCTTCTACTGAGTCACCAAGATGACCTACTGAAGTATAGTCCTGCGCAGGGACTGTTCCAATGTTTTTCCTCCCTTGGACTGTGCTGGACTCCAATCCTTGTCTCTGCCAAGATGTAGTTCTACCTCTCATTCTTTCCCCTGAAATGGGTGTATGCCCCCAGAATGAAAACATTTCTGAATGGTGCAGCTCTCCTTTTAAATGGTACAGGAGCCTCACTTCCTGATTCCAACTCCTCCCTACACTAACCTGCCAAAAGTGTGGCTTTGTCCCACTCAGTGAACACCTCTAGGGCAGAAGCAGCTGAGGCTTATCTCTCTGCACTGACTTTCTCAAGTTGATCACAACCCCATAATTATTGACTATCATTTTTTCCTCACTATTACTATTAAGACTTTTTCTTCTGTCCAGCTTTTTTAGTTGTCTTCAGAGGGAATGCTGTTACTAAATCCAGAGAATTCCTTTTTATTTTAGTAGCACTGCTCTCCCAATAGTAAAGAGGCTATTTCTCTTTATAGATGAGGCCCAGCTAATTAATGAAAAAAGAATGACAAATTTTGAACATCATTTTTAAAATACGTCTAGTGAAGTATTGAATCTAAGTACTGAACTGATAGCTGCTAAGACCACAAAAAGAGAGATAACCAGACATTACAAGCCTTCTAATAGAAAAACATGACACCTGAGGAAAAAAAAACCCCACCAAACCTGAATTTAATCAAGCCTCTAAATCCATCTACCAATCTATCCACAAGAAATGCTAAGGACAAAGGGACATGTTAAAATGTACCATAAAGATGCAATTATCAAAATCTAGACTGTGAGATGCTCATGAGAAACAGTTTGGTTTCTTTAACAAATAAATTGCATGGGAAAAAAGGAAGGTTAGGAGACTGAGAAATTAAAATATATCTATGAGACATATGAAAGAATCACAATGCACAGATCTAATTTGAATCTTGCTATTTTAAAAACTATTGAAACTATGAAATTTATGATACAATTGAGAATTTGAATACTGACTCAAAAATATTTGGTGATATCTTTAAATATTATTACATTTTTAAATATAATAATACCATTGTGGTTATATCTAGCAAAAAGGTTGTGTGTATCTGTGTGTGTACACACACACATGTATATATACATATGTACATATATAATATGTGTATATTATACTATACACATATATATAATATAGTAGTTATGAATGTAAGTATCAAGATGTCTGAGAATTGTTTAAAACTAACACAGGAAAGGTAAGAAGTTGATGGGGGTATGGATGCAGGAAAAAGAAGACTATTGTGTGGAAAACAGGAGAATGAGTTGGTAGGAACAAGAAAGCAGACAAGGAGGCCATTGGGAGTCTGTTTTGTGTCCAGGTGAGAGATGATGGTGACCCAGACTAAGGCAATGAAGCAACATGGAACATTTTAATTATCTGAAGATGGCCTTGATCGTAAATTGAATGTCTGGGTCATGGAAAGGAAAGAAAAGTTCTGTGAGACTATATCAAGAAGATAGTTGCCAAGGAGGGATCATACAATTTGGGATGAAATTATATCAATGAAAAGATGATTTTTTAATATTAGTTGAATTAATAAGCCTAGTCAGGTGGAGAATGTAAAGGCAAACATTTATTGAACCTTAATATAGGCACTTAGACGATTTACAGTCTAGATGGGGGAGACAAGTCAATGGTAAATGCTGTGATGAAATACAGGCAAAGTAGAGTGTTGCGTGGGGGTAGGAGAATCACTCTCCATTCTAGCTCCCCAGTCAGTTTCAGGGGATGGACTGTAAACAAGAGTCAACAAATGTAAGCTGATGTCTGAGATGTTGTCACACTCTGAACTTTTCAACTTCCTCCAAAGGAAATCGCCATTTCTACTGATAGCATCATTCTTCTAGCCTTGTCTGGGAACATATGTATGTGCACGTAAGGGTGAAACATTCTACTGTACACCAGAAATTGACACCATGATGTAAACTGGCTATACTTCAATAAATAAATACTAGTAAACAATTAAAAGCTTTAGGCACTGGGTAACATGTCATGCCCAGCATTTTGGATGCCCTCGGTGTCAGGAACAGATGAAGCCTCAAGTTGCTGGTCAGAGCAGCCACGAGCAAAATCGGCTTCAGTTTTCCTTGGTAGGAGGCACTGGAACAGCCAAACAGGCTGAGGGGGGGAAGCCAGGCCCAGAGTACACTCTCACTGGCTCGAAAGAGCTGTTTATGCAACCCCTCATGGCCTTCAAGTCTTCTCCCACCCTGAATGCACAGGCTGGGTGAGTGCTAGTTTATAGGCACGGCTGATTCCAATCTCTTACTTGTCATCTCCTAATGTTTTATGATGTGTTGAGAAGACCTCTGGCAAAAAATCTCTGTTTAAATGCCTTTTATTATTTTCTTGTTTGTGATGTTTCAGGCCAGAGGATGTGTGTAACCTGATCAACCTAGTAAAAATTTTAATCCGTTCTATTTTTATGGCCTTCCAGGAAAAATCCATTTAGGGGAAAAGTAATGAGTTTCAGAACTAATTCTCAAACATCCTATCAACATGTTACCAAAAATGGGCCCCAGCTTTCTCAGGGGTCTCACCCCGTCTAAGTTTTCCTAATTCTTTTTGTTTAGAACATCGTGTGTTGGAGCACTTTGGAAGCAGAGACTTGAGCAGTGGAGGGGTGAAGGGTTCACCGAGAGTGTGTGTGTCTGTGTGGGGGAGGAATGGAGGAAGACTTCAGAGTTGAGGGCTGTTAGGATGCCATTTTCTAGGACCTTTAGCCCACTGAAACTAAAGGTCTTGCTTGCTACCAGATCTCTCAAAATAGTAAGCACAGCTAGAGTCACAATCTCCCTTGGGTCTCACGGTAAATCGGTGCAGTAGGTATACACATGCTACAACCCCACTTTCCAGACAGGGGAGCTAAAGCTGGGAAAAGCTAAATGACAGCTTAATGAGCATCAGCTTTGCCCTGGTCACTTCTGCCCTCCATGTCTACTTTGGTTCCTGCCCTGTGCCTAGGCCAAATTACCTTCTGCATAGAAGACTGCTTCCTGATATAAACATCCCCCTGCCTCTACTCAAATAGCCTGGGAACCAAAGGAGAGGACATTTGAAAGCAATATACACAAGAGCTGCAGCATCATTCCATGTTTAACATCTTCCATCTAGTGATTCTTACCTCCTTTCTATCTCACTCCCAAGATAGTTACCATACACTTGGGATCACTTCACTAGTGCAGGAACACCCATCTGTAATTCCACTACTTTCTCTCTCACTTAAAGAAGAGCATAGCAAAATCCAGGTAAGAGTGATATTAAATCATCTCTAACTCATCTTCATGTAAGTCATTCAAAACATTCCATTATCAGTAATAACAAATTATTAGTAGTACAAATTACTTATAATATAGTTTCAAACTGTCACCATAAGTGACACCTCCATCCCTGTGATAACCACTTACTCTTTTTCACGTCTACTACTGTTTCCTATCCACAACCACCCAGACTTACTTTTATCTACCAAACTCTCAGCGTTTCATGAGGGTAAAGAGCATGAGATTTGGAGTCAGACATAGTTGTTTTCACATCCTTGCTCTGACATTTGCTAGTGGTATGTCCTTGGCAGGTTGCTAAATTTCTCTAAGACTCAGTTTTCTCATATGTAAAATGGAGATAATAAAAGTATCTGCCTCATATGCTACTCTGAAAATTAAGTGAAGATTAGATAGATAGACTGATCAATTCATAAATTGATATTGAGTATGCAAATTATCACAATGTCTGGCATACATTAACCTCTGAATAAATCATAACTATTATTTTTATTACTTTATCCTATATCTATCCAATCCACTTTCTCTACTCTCCTTTTCTTCAGGTTTTCATGGGCCTGTGTTTACTGTGGACAGTAGCTTATGTTTTGAACTCTTTGGTAAAGAAAACAACAAGATACTATGAGTAGAATTGGAATGGAAGCCTAATCAAATTAATCAACACTTAAATCATTTTTCCTGCAACCCAGCCATCCTAAATTAACTGGGCTTACCTTATCAAGAGATATATTAATAATAGGGATGGTTGCATTGGTGTACTGGTGAAGCCATAGCTCCCCTCTCCATTTTAAAGACCACTTACCCATTTGGCCATTTACTGGGTTAGTTTCCTAGACTTATGGAAAGACTACCTAAAGCCAAGTCCTAGCTACACTCTGCTTCCTCTCTACTCACCAGCATCAGCATTTCTGACCTGCTCCCAAGCATTTGCTGAGTCACTGCCCAAAGAGAGGGAAGCTGCCCCAGCTACCAAGATTGCTTCAAGAACACTAACTGAGGTCAGACCACATGTCTGCCTTCAGCTAATACCAAGAGAAGAAAGAGACCTGCCCCCATGGAGGAGGCCATACACAGAAGTGCGTCAGAGGAACCCCAATGGTGAATGACTCTCACACTGTGAATTCCAACACCATAAGTGCAAGTGTAATAACAAGAGCTAAATCAGTAACAGACAAAGCAAAAGCCCAATAAAACATGAGATCATCTCAGGATCATATGTTAGTGAATCATTAAAGGAGTCATGGGATTCTACCAGAGGAGTTAGCTATAGTTATTCTATCAGCTGTCAAATCCACTTTTAAAATCTTAAATCTGACACTGATCTTCACTGCTCACTAAAAATCTATCATGGTGCCACCCTGTCTTACAAGGGATTCCTGTTCAGTACTCTCTGTATCAAAAAGTGACGATACGCTATGTTATCTCAGCTGGTGCCCCAGGGCCACTCTCTTTCTTGGTTGACTCTTCAGCCCAGTTCTGCAGTCATCACTCCAGACTTTTTCCATTCTCTTTTAAGCCCTCAAGTAGAAACACCACAATCCCACATCCCCCCCAGATACACAGATGACCTGGCATTCTATTAGGAGGTTTTGTGAACTGTGAAGCTTATATAATTTGGGGAGAAGGGTTCTTTAAGAAGTAGAATATAAAATTATGAATACAATATTTTTATTCATAAGAATAATACAAAGCACATATTTTTAAAGGTGGAAAATACCATGTCATTATAACATATAGAAAAATTACATAATGTCTTTAGTAATTAACTGCCTGACATACCTCTATATCTTTCTTACAATTTTTTGCCTGCATATTCTGTGATCATCTCTTCATATGGTAATGGCTTTCTAAAACCATTTTTTATAGAAAGAACAGAAAGGTAATTATATTCCCTTTAGCATGGTTGATCAAAACTTGTGGGTTTTTTCAACTGATATTTTAGAAAACTTCTTTCGATTTCCTAATTCTGTTATTGGTGATGTCAGGTAAATTTTTAGGACCATTGTCAAATTTAGAAACTCTAGTAAGTTTCTTTCATATATAAGCTATAAGATACAAGAGAAATTCCCATAGACTAGTTTACTTTTCAAACTTTGTTTCTCCCCCACTATCCACATACTTCTGATGCCAAACACTGTAGAAAATATTCATGTTGGATTATGACTTTTTGCCCCCATACCTTCATCATGATGCTAGGTTAAATCAGCTCAGTGAGCTAGATGTATTCCTGGATGCCATTTCTACCCCAGGATTGCTAGAAATGACCTAACTATATACAGAAGTGAATAAGAACAAAATAAACATATCCCACTAAGCCCAAATTAAATATATCCTAAACTTACTTCCCCATCGCCAGATCCTCAAAATGCCCTCCACACTCCAATGCCAATTCACATGAGGGAAAAGTATGACTAAGAGGGAGCTGGAGTAGAAAGAGAAAGCAATCTCAATCAAGTACATTTTAAATATTGTACTTCCGCAAATTTTGTAAAAATATGTGAACATATTGCTAGAAAAGGGAAGACCCCATGAAAGTAAGGGGTTCTGAAGCTTTAAGTGTCATTAAATTCATGGTAAATCTACCTCTGTCTCCTAAGGAATTTGAAGTCATCCTACGTGAACTTCCTCAATTCCTCTCCCTTCTTTTTCAAAATGTTTCCATATCTTAAACTGTCCTCTGACTGTTCCTTTTGTTTCATGAGAAAAAGCATACCAAGCTATTTGTAACACCAACCCTTCCATTTAATCCCATCTCTGCTGAGCTCTTGCCCTGTCAGTTCCCCCTTCTTTTTTTATCTCCCCCTTCCCTGCCCTAGTAACTTCTTTGACTAAGCCTGGAAATACACCAAAGTCCCAGGACTACTTAAGGTGTTTAAAGTGTGCTCTTCATCTTATCCACAAATCTGCTCTTTCTTTGTGTTCTTCCTTTTTATTACGACTTTCATCATCATCCTAGACCCACAGGCTACAAGACTTTGACATCTTTTACTCCCATATGAAAACTTTTGCTAGGTTTGGTCAAGTACAATATCTATCTTATCAGACCCCCCCCCCCAATTTTTATATGGCCCATGTACAGTAAACAAACAAGGTTCCCTAGTCTCCAGTCTTCCTGCTCTCTTACCCAGCCGAATGCTGGGTTGACAGAGTGGACAGCTTGAGCCCAGGCACATGTTATCTTTGCTCCCAGAGATGAATGCCAAGCAACAATAGCACTTGGCTGACTCTCCACTTCTCTAGTGTTTTTTAAATTTCTACTAATTGTGTGTGTGTGTGTGTGTGTGTGTTTCATTTATGGCTCATAAAATGTATTCCTCATTTGTGTTAGCAAAGGTTAAGAATTTGGCTTTGTGTATGACCATTTTGGCAATCTCCAAACTGCATTAATAGGTCATAGGGATACTTTTTGTTGTTGCTGTTGAGTTAGAGAAGATAGAGAATTTGTTTGTTTGTCTATTTGCCTATTTTTGAGCTCAAACCACTCAAGAATTTCATGCTCACTGGGAAAGAGAACAGCTCTTTGATATCTAGACCAGAGTGCTTTGGCATCTCTGTGTCAACTCTTGACTGATGGCTAAAACTATAGAATTGAAGCTTTAAGCTTTCCATCCATATGTCTATGTGTCTATAATTCTGATAGTCTTCTACCTCTCTTTGTGAGTGTATAATGTTTTCCTAACTCCCAACGATATTAATAAATTAGATAATGAAGACTCTTAAAGAGTTCTGTGTGATTAATTACACAAGACATAAATAAGACCAGGAGCCCTAGGCTATTTGAGGGACCTCAAGAAGAGAGGAATTCAAATTCATAGATACTGCGGGTGAAATCTGTTGGCGTTTAATGGCCCTGATTTCCTAGCTTCAAGATTCCAAATAACAGGCTTTTGAAACTCCAATCTAAGATTCCTTTTGAAATTTTACAAATAAAAATTAATTTTGTAACTCTTCAATACTGTATGGCTCTCGATTTGGCAAAGCAAATCTGAGGAGGCCTGTATAGCAAATTAACACTCTTGCTTCACCTATGATAACCAAGCCAAATCTAATGAGTCAGATTTATTTTGTGGTAATTTTTCCCTCTCTTTTTTCAACATTATTATGATCACAAAGTGAGGAAATTACCAGAAATTTTTGCAAAAACTTGGAAATGAAGAGAAAAAGATTAGAGTGTGTTTTGCCTAGGTCACCAGATTAACTTAGACTTTCCATGTCTTTGAGCTATTTTACAACTCTGTAAATTATAGATAAATAATAGAAATGCAAATGATACTTTTCCATAGTAATGCAAATTGTCTAGTGAAGATGCTGTTGATTCCCAGAACCTTCTCCTCAACCTTTGCAGAAAAAGCCTGTTTTCAAATTTCAGAATTTTTAAAATTGAAGCATAATTAACAAATAATATTAAAAATTTAGACTTTTTTTCTGGCTACTTTTGCATGTCTCCTTTTCCATCTAAATATTAGAATTAGCTTATATGGCTTTTTAAAATTATTTTGACATTTTCACTGGGGTTGCATTAAGTTTATAGATTAATTTACAAATTTTATCTTTGTGAAAAAAAGAAAAAAAACAAATTATATCTTTATGAAGTTGAGTTTTAATATCCAAGAAACTCCACCAGATTTCCATTTATTCAAGTCTCCTTTTTAGTGTCCCTCAATAGCATTTAAAATTTTCTTTTTATGGGGCTTGTACTTTTCTCGTTAAGCTTATTTCTGGGCATTTTATTGTATTTGCTATTACTGTAAATGGGACTGTTTCTTCCAGCCCCAGAGATGTGATTCATAATTAATTTAAGCCAAGCAGGATGGTACCATTTATCTTCCCAGTCCATACTCCTCTGGATAAATGAGACATGAGAAGGAGATGTGAAGGAGAAAGGTTATCTTCACTGATCTCACTGATCTGAAAAAAAGCACATGGAAAGGAACAGACCCTATCCTCCTTTTTTTCTTTTTTTCTTTAATAAATCGAGTTCTGTTTTCTGTAACATGCAGTAATACATAATCCTTTATCTCTTTACACTTAACCCTTCATTTCTTTAGGCAGTCTATAAGCTCCCCATAATGAGCAATGATATTAGTACATTTCCTTTCAGGTGTGGTATTCAGACATACAGTCCGCTATGGAAATAAATGAAGCTCAACCAGATGAGAACGGGCAAGGCTATTTATTCAGAGCTTGCTGTAGCAAAGGAGCCAGTCACCATCCCTTGTGTTTTGGCAGAGACTCAAAGGCTGTCAGAGAAGTGGGGAAAGCTTTATCATGGAGAAAAGGGAAGCCTTAAGCCCTAGTTGAAAGCTATCGGTGGAGAAGTTTAGGTGCACTAGCTAGAAGTGGGACACCATACATGACTGGTTAGCAGTGCACAGTTGGCTCTTTCTGGATGTCTGAAGTGGGGTTACTGTGGATAATGGGCTGGTTTCCTGGAGCAGTTATGGCAGCTTGTGGGTCAGATTCTATTTGTATATACACTCTGGCCATTTTGTGTTTGAATATTCAGTCTCTCACTGCTACAACTGTAGTGGTGGCTCAAATACTAATATACTTCCATAATAGGCTCCAGTGTGCCCTCCCTACCACTCTTCTGGACCCCCAAGCCCCCCATGCAACAAAAGGACCAATGTCTGACATGGCAGATGACTGCCAAGATCCTACTCCTGTAACAGCCAATGTCCATTCTGACTGCGGGGGCACAAGTGCCTTACTGGTTGTTAAATAACATTTTAAATATCACTCCTACTTCTACTTCCTCTTACCTTCTATCTTCCCTTCCCTTTTTCCCACCACCAAATTTTAGTAGATCATATTATTCCCTTAGTTCTCCCAGTATTTACTTTTAGACTATGGTAGATTATATTCATGGCACCAATTCTTCACCTCCTTCTACAACCATTCCTCTTGCCCTGGGACTTGGCAATTCCTTCCACATAATAGGTAGAGTCTCTTCTCTTTGAATCTAGAGTTGGCCATGTAACTTCCTCTAGCCAATAGAATGTTAGCAGAGTTGATGCAAGCAGAAGCTTGAAAAAATACTTGTATGCTTCTGTGCTCTCTCTCTCTCCTTTTTATTTATTTACAACCAGAAAATGACCAGGCTAGCCTGCTGGAGGAGTGTGACAGGCACATGCAGGTGAGTTGAGTTGTCCCATCCAAAGTCACTGTAGACCAACTAGACACCAGCCAACTAGCTAGATGACCAGAGACACATGAGAAAGCCCAGCTCAGATTAGCAGAATGACCCAACCAATGCATAGATTCATGAGAAATGATAGTTATTTTAAATTTCTAAGTTGTACAGTAATATGTTGCACAGTAATATGCATATGCATTTACAAGTACTTAGATGGTTTTTACTGGATTTTAATATATCTTGACCCTTATAAAAAGATAATCCTTGTATTTACCATAACTGCTACCTTCTCTTCCTCAACTTTTATCAGTTCTATCATTCTACAAGTTCTACATCATCTTCCCTAAATACTTGGGTTTTCTTTGAGCATTGTGAGAATTTCAATAACTTCTTTGAAATCTTGGTGACATGTTTAATCACTATTTTTATCCAGTGAGTGTCAATATTTTTCTTTGGAAGGTCATCTTTCATCAGTTTTTCCTGTTTTTTCCTCACTTTTTTCTTACAACATAAGTTGCATCTGTCTTCCTTTTTTATGATTATTCATTTTGAATGACATGCGTTCTTCCTGGACTAGCAACTTCCAGGAAATTTTAGTTAGGGAGGTTCCAAGGTAGTTCTGAGCTAAGAGGTATTTGCCCTGAATCTTAGTGTAGTTTCTTATAACACAATGTGTGTGTGAATGTGTGTGTACGAGTGTATATATTTCCTGTGAGAATGCATTGTCTACATTTTTCCTATTCAGTGCCATCTCCTCTCCCTCCTTCCCGCCATGGCTTGTACATTCACACTCCCATGGTACCAACAAGGTCCTGGGAGGTACCTTTCTCCAGCTGGGTCATCCTATTTCCATTGTCACAAACCAAGTATGGTTGGCTTTGCTTTTCATGTATCTCAGCTACATTGGAAAACAGACCTTGTCTGAGATCTGCAGCTGGTCATAATCTATTTGAGAACCTTTCCAGATACTATCAATATTTTAACTGAATGTACCTCTACTTAAATTTGTTGTGAATCTAATATGTTTGAAATTAACTCCGTTATTTTATTTTGTGCATTTATTTGTTCTACTTTCTCTATGTTTCTTTTTTTGAGGGGATTTTTTCCTCATTTCTTTTTTCTCCTCTACTGGTTTTGAAATCATGTTTTCTATTTCTTTGTTTTAGCAATTAAATTTAAAAATTTTATGTGCATACTTAACAAAGCCAACATTGCTACCCTTTTTCTGAACAGGATATTGGAATGTTTTAATTCCAGTCACTTCTTCCAGTCTAGTTGCTATTGTAGTCTGGCATTTTCATTATTGTATTTATCTAACTCCAAAAATTAAACATTTAATTGTTTTATATAATTGCTGTCCATTTAGAATAACCAACATGACATTCTTGGCTCACTACTCATTCTGACAGTTCAGACTTTCCTTTTCAGATTATTTTCTTTTTCCTGAATACATCCCTGGGAAGTTTCTTTAGTGAAACCTAGTGATGATAAGGTCTCCGTTTTTGTGTGTCTGAAAATTTCTTTAATTTCACCTTTAATTTTGAAAGACTATTTTCCTGGATATACAATTCAAAGCAGACTGTTACTTACTTTCAGCAGTTTGAAGATACTATTTTATCATCTCTGGCATCCATTAATGTCAGGTTTCAATTTAACTGTCATTCTTACACATGCAATTTGTCTTTTATTTCTGGCTGTTTTTAAGATCTTAACTTTGTGGCTGGTATTCTCATTTTTACTAGAACGTGTCCATTTTACTTATCCTGTTTAGGATTGGTTATAATTCCTGACTCTGTAAATTTACATCTTTAATTAATTCTGGAAAATTCATTCTCTCTTTGAATATAGTGTCTCTCCCATTATCTCTGTTTTCTTTTTCTGGGACTCCAATTAGACACGTGTTATACTTGCCCATTCCTTTTATCTTAACCTCTTTCATATTGTCCATCTCTTCATCTCTCTGCAGCTTTCTGAATTGTTTCTTCAAGTCTTTCTCTCAGTTCAGTAATTTTCTATATCTATATATAATCTTTTTAACATTTATATTTAGCATTCTATTTCAATTGCATCTTATTCTTTAAAGAAAAATGTAATTCGATCCCTCTTCAAATTTGGTCATTTCTTAATAGTCCCTTTTTCCTTATTCATATTTTTAAATTCTTCTTTCATTTCTTTAAAAGTAGTAAACCTTCTTTTTATATTCTGCATCTGATGTTTTTAATATCTGTTGGTCTGGTCTTACATTTTGTTGTTTTTTTCTGACTCTCACTTATAGAGATTGATTTTCCTGTGTGTTTAATGATTTGTGTGTGTGTGATCTCGTGTTCTTTGGAAATTTATCTCTAGACTATTACACACATGATTATAATTTATTATAGCTAAAAGATAGAGATTAAAATCAGCAAAGGCCATATGGCTGATCTTAGTTACTCAGTTCCTAGCCCCTTCAGATGTGAAACTGATACCACATGTCCCAACACACCCACCGTAAGCCACATTTTCAGTATAAACTGGTGTGGCTTTAAGACCTAGGTAAATAAAGACAGGCAGGATATGTCCAACTTGTCAGAAGAGAACAAAAGAAGAAATAGAAGAAAATAGAAGGCTTGGGCAACATTATAAGCCAACTAATAATAACAGACATCTATAAAACATCCCACTCAACAATAGCAAAATACACATTCACCCAAGTGTACATGAAACATTCTCTAGAAGAAAATAATATCACATTCTATTGTGTTTCACTTCATTGCACTTCACAGTTATCGTGTTTTTTTACAAATTGAAGGCTTGTTGCAATCCTGTGTGGAGCAAGTATACAGCACCACATTTCCAACAGCATTTGCTCACCTCGTGTCTCTGTGTCACATTTTGGTAATTCTCACAATATTTCAAATTGTTTCATAATTGTTATATTTGTGATGGTGATATGTGATCAGTGATCTCTGATGTTACTATTGTAACTGTGGATGTAGTAGATAGAGCAAGAGAACAAAAGAAGTGGATCCTGAAGGTGGGACTGAATTGCTGCAATCTCATGATTAAAATTTAACAGATGAGGAGTTGCTTCCTGTGAATGAACAAAGAAAGTGGTTTCTGGAGCGGGAAACTACTCCTGGTGAAAATGCAATTAAGAGTGTTGAAATGACAACAGAGGACTTAGAATATTAGGTAAACTTGATAAAGTTGTGTCAGGGTTTGAGAAGATTGACTCCAATTGTGAAAGAAGTTCTACTGTGGGTAAAATGTTATCAAACAGCATTACATGCTACAGTGGAATCATTCGTGAAAGAAAGAGTCAATCAATGCAGAACTTCACTGTCATCTTATTTTAAGAAATTAACACAGCCACTCCAACCTTTAGCAATGACCACCCTGATCAGTCAGCAGCCATCAATACTGAGGCAAGACTTTCCAACAGTAAAGCTCACAACTCACTGAAGGCTCAGATGATGGTTAGCAAAGTATCTTCTAATTAAGGTATGTACCTTATTTTTCTAGACACAATGTTATTGCACACTTAATAAACTACAGTATAGTGTGAACCCAACTTTTATATGCACTAGGAAATCAGGAAAATTGTGTGGCTCATCTTCTTGTGAAACTTGCTTTATTGTGGTCATCTGGAACTAAACCTGCAATGTCTTTGAGGTATGCCACAAAACAAGCCTCAAAAATTTAAAGAGATTGAAATTATACAAAGCATGTTCTCTGACCACAATGAAGTTAAATTAGAAATCAACACAGTAGGAAATTTGAGAAACTGATAAATATGTGGAAATTAAATAATACACTCCAAAATAACCAATAAGTCAAAGAAGGTATCACAAGGGAAATTAGAATATACCTTGAGATAAATGAAAATGAAAAGAAACAATATATGCAAATGTATGAGACACAGCTCAGAGGGAAATTTAAATACCTATATTAAAAAAGAAGAAAGATCTCAAATCAATTACCCAATGTCTAGGCTTGCGGCTCTGGCTTTGTTGGTCTATGGACAGATAGCAGCAGCCCTCCTGGCCTCTGTGCAACCTTCAGTGACCCCACTAGCTACAGAGTCATTCTTCCTTTTCCTTGATGAATAACATGTTTGCAGTAGAATAGTCTTATCAGCCTGTTTCTTGCTGATAGGAGTTTGGAAGACAGACAGCCTTCTCTCATTGTGCCCTGTCTCTGTCCCCTTCAGTCCAAGCTAGCAATGTTTTTTCGAGGACAACATTCTCAAAAGCCTTGTGGGCCTCCTGTGTATGTCATGGGGGAGTCACACCATGAGATAAGAGAGTCTCTGCAGGTACTTCCTGGATAACCTCACCTCTATTCCTAGTTTCTGCTGGGATGACTGACTGGGTCCATGAGTCACATGTTTATTCTCTTTAACAAAATGTTGCCAAGTCACATCCTTGGCCATCTCTCCAGAGCTTGCTTTCCCAACAATAAATTTCCTAATTTTAGCATCCTTTGCAATCTAGATAGGCCAAGAACATCTCAAATCATCAAATGCTGGTTCTATTTTGTTTAACAAATTCTTCCTCGATTCATTTCATTTCTCTTATATTTTACTACAAACAACAAGAAGAAACAAGGCTACACCTTTAATACTTTTGCTAAAATCTCCTCAGTTAAATACCCAAGTTTATTGCTTGTAAGTTCTGCCTTCCACCCAATAGAACACAATTCAACCAGGTTTTCTGCCACTTTGTAACAAAGACTGCCTTTCCTCCAGTTTCCAAAATATGTTCTTCATTTTTTTCTGAAATCACATCAGAAGCACCTTCAGCATTCGTATTTTTACTGACATTCTGTTCATGATAATGTATGTATTCTCTAAGATGAAAAAAAGCTTTCTCTATCATGCTTTTTCACTTTCTTCTGAACTCTCAACAGAATTATTTTTAACATTCATATTTCTGGGCAACCCAGGCCTTTTCTACTATGCACCTCAATTTTCCTCTAGCCTCTACTCATCACTCAATTCCAAATTCAACTCAACATGTTCAGACATTTATTATAGCAGCACCCCACTTTTCAGTACCAAAATCTGTATTAGTTTCCTAGGGGTGCCAAAACAAATTGCCACAAATTTGGTAGCTTAAAACAATAGAAATGCATTCTGTCACAGCTCTGGAGTCCAGAAGTGTGAAATCAGGGTCTCAGCAGCACTGGTTCATTCTAGAGTCTGAAGGAGAATTCATTCCATGCTTCTCTCCTTCTTTCCTGTGGCTCTGCCTTCCCTTGACATTCCTTGGCTTGCAGATGCATCACTCCATGCTCTACCTTCATTATCACATGGCTTTCCCCATGTCTCCCTAAGTTTTTTTTTTTTCTGACTCTTATAAGGACATTAATCATTAGATTTAAGGTACACACTAATTCAGGGAAATCTTATCTTGAGATCCTTACTTTAGTTAGATCTGCAAGGCCCTTTCTCCAAGTAAGGTCATGTTCTGAGGTTCTGGGTGAATTTATCCTTTGGGGGAAGATAGGGAAAGATAGAGGGAAGATGGGGAAAACCATTCAGCAACACTACATTGTGCAACTCTAAATATACTACAACCATTACACTGCATTATTTAAATGGGTGAACTTTGTGGTATGTGAATTATATCTCAATAAAGATGTTTTTTAAAAATATAATAGAATGATCTTTTTTGAACTTTTGGAAACATTAGTAGAATAATAACCACATAAAAACATGTAAAAGTTATAAAAATACTTACTACTAAAACAAGCCACTGAGCCCAGAAAGATTTATAGAGAATATAAAAGGAGAAAATGTCCCATCTCTTTCTAAAATCTAGGATAATTTTTATACCAACACAGACTAAGGATAGCACAGAAAGAAAACAATATTCTAATTTTACTCAAAACAAAGATGCAAATAAGAACTCCATGTGATCATCTCAACAGATTTTATAATCATTTAACAAAATTATACATCTATTACTGATTTTTTAAAATCTTAAGTTAATAAAGGATCTCTTGTAGAAAACTGGTAATATAGTACAAGCATTTGTTTTAAAGTTAGAGAGAGAGGATGATAGAGAGAGAGAGAAAGTGAGAGGAAGAATCCTATTGGTTATGTTTTTTTCTGGAGAGCTCAAACTAAGACACATCCTTTTTCTTTTAAGCTATTTGTATCTTTATATTTCAGATGAATTACTTGAGGCAGCACAAAACTGAGTCTTGGCTTTTTTTTTTTATTTAATTTGGTAATCGCTATCTTTTAATTGGAGTGTTTAGAACATTTACATTTTATGTTAATATTGGTATGGCTGGACTTAAGTTTTGTCTTTTTTAAAATTTGTTTCATTTGTTCTTTATTCCATTTTTCCCTCTTTTTCTATCTAGACAGAGAGAGAGAGATACCACCCAAAGATAGATAGATCAAGCAAGAGACAGAGACAGAAATATTTCCTTTAGGGAATTGACTCACATGTATATGGTGGGGTGGAAAAGCCAGAATCCATAAAGCAGACCAGTAGGCTGGAAACTCAGACAGTATTCCTGCTATTGTCTTATGGCAAATTCCTTCTTCTCCAGGAAATTTCAGTTTTTGCTCGTAAGGTCTTCAGCTGATTAGCTGAGGCCCACTCATGATATGGAAACTAATCTGCATTACTTAAATATCAACTGATTGTAAATGTTAATCACATCTACAAAATACCTTCACAGTAACACCTAGACTAGTGTTTGACAAAACAACTGGGCACCATAACCTAGCCAAGTTGATACGTAAAATTAATCATTACAGATAGAAAAAGATATACTATGCTAACATAAGTCAAAAGAAATTTGGAATGGTTATGTTACTATCAGACAAGCAGATTTCAGAGCAAAGAATACTGTCATATATGAAGAAGGACATTTTCTAATGATAAAGGTGTCAATTTTTTAAGAGGGCATAGCAATCTAAATATTTATATACCTAACAACAGAGCTTCAAAATATGTCAAGCAAACAAATAAACAAAGAATCAAACAAACAAAGCATAAATACAAAACAGAAACAGACTCATAGATATAGAATACAAACTTGTGGTTGCCAAGGGGGCAGAGGGTGGGAAGGGATAGACAGGATTTCAAAATTGTAGACTAGATAAACAAGATTATACTGTATAGCACAGGGAAATACACACAAAATCTTATGGTAGCTCACAGAGAAAAAATGTGACAACGAATATATATATGTTCATGTATAACTGAAAAATTGTGCTGAACACTGGAATTTGACACAACATTGTAAATGATTATAAATCAACAAAAAATGTTAAAAAAAAAATGTCAAGCAAAAACTGAAAGAACTGCAAAGAGAAATAGACAAAAACACAATTATGGTCAGATATTTCAATACCTGTATCTCAATAATTGGAAAAATAGAAAATCAGCAATGATATAGTAATTTTGAACCACACTATTAACCAAATTCAACTGACCGACACTCATAGAAAACCACATTCAAAAAAACAGCAAAATACATACTATATTCAATTATATATATAATATTTACCAAGAAAGATCATGTTTGGGGAAAAACATGAGTCAAGTCTCAATAAATTTGAACTAATTCAAATCATACAAAATTATGTTTTGTGACCACATGGAATCCAAACAGAAATCAGTAACAGAAAGTTATCTGAAAAATCTTCAATATTTGAAAACTAAAAACCACTTATAAATAATCCATGAATCAAAACAAAAAATCCAAGAGGTAAATAGAAAGTATTTTGAACTAAAGGAAAATGAAAACCCAACATATCAGAATTTGTGAGATGCTGTTTACACAGTAATTAAGGGGAAATTTATATCATTACATGTCTATACAAGAAAAAAAGAAAGTTCCCAAATCAATGATCACAGCTTCCACATAAAAAACCAGAAAAGCAGAGCAAATTAAACAATCAGAAGTAATCAAATAATAAAGATGAAAGCAAAAGTTAAAAAAAAAAAAAAAAAGAAAACAGAACTAATACAGAAAAATCAAACAAATAAAAAACTGGTTCTTTGGGAAGGTTGATAGACCTCTAGTTATACTAATTGTAAAAAAGAAGATATAAATTACTAATTGCAGGAATGAAATATATGAACTCACCATAGATTTTATAGAATTACAAGGATAAAAAGTAAATGCTATGAACTACTTTATGTCAAAAAACTTATAATGGGTGAAACGAACAAATTCCTTGTTTGTCAATTTACCAAACTTCACTCAAGGATAAACAGATAAATCTAATAGCCTTATATCTATTAAAGAAACAGAATTTTTAGCTAGAAATCTACCACCCAAAAATCTCGAGACACAGATGACTTCACTGGTAAAGTTTTGGAAAAAATAACACCAACACCAATTCTACACAATTCCTTCCAGAAAATTGAAGATAAAGGAATATTTCCCAAAACTCATTCTATGAGCCTCACATTACTCTGATACCAAAAACCAGACACTACAAGAAAAGAAAATTAGAGGTCAATATCCCTCATAAATATACATACAAATATTCTAAATGAAATTTAGCAAATGCAATCCAACAATTCATAAAAGTGATAATATACCATGACCAAGTGGGGTTTCTTCCCAGAAAGAAATTGATTCAAAAATCAATCAAAATAATTTACCATACTAAAAACCTAAAAAAGTCACATGATTAGCTCAATAGACTCAGAAAATGCTTTTGACAGAATGCAACATCTACTTCTGTTTAAAAATCAAACAAAACAAAAACAAAAACTCTCAGCAAACTAGGATAAAAAAGGAAATTTCCTCACCTAATAAAGAGCATCTACCACTGTAAACTGACTATACCTCAATAATAAACAAACAAACAAACATCGAGCATCTACCAAAAAACCTACAGCTAACAGCATACTAAAGCATTCCACCTAAAATCTGGAACAAGAACATCTGTCCTTACAAATTTTATTCAACCTAGTGCTGGAGTTTCTAGCCAGTGGAACCAAGCAAGAAAAAGAAATTAAAGGCAGGGAGGTGTTCTTCAGTTTCCCAAGTCTCTAGGGAGGATCACAGCCAGTCCCTAGTGCCTGCTAAAGTAGAAATCTGGCTCTCTGGTGGCAGCTTTTAAAGTATGCAGATAAACTTCTTTCAGAGAAAGACTGGGAGATAGGTGATAGTGCCTGCTTCCTCTGGGCTGAGCCCTCAAGGAATAGCCATAGTGAGCGCTTGCCTGCTCCTTAGGAACTGTGCCTTTGTTTGCTGTAGTTTTGTGGGTCTCATGGACACAACCCTTGTTGGCTTTAGAGATAAGGCATTTGGGGAGCCCATTCTTCTGGTGGAAGTCTTAAAGGTTGAGTGCTAGATGTAGGGTTCCAACCTTTTGCTCCCTGGGGAAAAGGTAGACGTTGGTTTCCCTCTTGACTGTATGGCACTGTGTTGGGGAGAGGTTTATAGCAAGCCTCAGCCTTTTCTACCCATTTCGATGTGGGTATTTCCTCATTCATCAGATGTGTAGGAGTCATTCCGTTAGTATCTGCATCTCTTTCAGAGGAAATTACTCCATGTGTATCTGTACATTTAATGTGTCTGTGGGAAAGGGGAGCCCAGAACCCTACTATGTCACCATATTGGTTGACTCTCTTCAGAATCTGCTGACATGTTATTCTTTTAATGATCTACGTAATCTGTCCTCCCTTTCCTTCCTAGTCTCATCTACTTCCACTCCCTCTCACTAACACTTCTCCAGCCACACTGGCCTCCTTGACGTTCCTTAAACATTCCAGGCATGATCCTGCCCCAGGACCTTTATAATAGTTGATCCTTCTGCTTTGAATGACCAACTCTTACCTTCTTACAAAGTCTAATCTAGGCACCCTAGTTAATATGGCAAACCTCACTTTATCAACCCCAACATTGCCAACTCTACCTTTCTTAGTCTACTATTTTTTTGTTCTTAGCACTTATCACCTTCTAACATACTACATATTAACCTATTTGTTAAGTTTATCTTTTATTTTCTCTCCTCCTGCTGGAATATAGGCTCCATAGGGCTACAAACCTTTGTTTTATGACTGTTATATCACCAGTGCGTAGAACAGTTCCTGGCACATAATAGGCACTCAATAAATAATTCTTGGATAAACTGTTTTCCTCTTACTTCACAACTTTATTTTAATCCTGTCTCTCAATTTCAGTTTGTTCAACCAGCATTTTTTATGGGTTTGCAATGTCAGGAACTAATATTCTAAATAAATATACTTGAACACAATACCAATTAAAGCATGGCAACAGCACTCAGGATAATAAAATACAGTGAAAGAGATTAAATTTGCAAACAAACTACCATAATATTGCAAAAATATTAATTCATTCACTCATATTATGTGCAAGGCATTGGCTTATCAACAGTCAATTAAAAATAGTCACATATTGAGAGAGAAGCAAGATAGCAGAGTAGAAGGACGCTTGTAGCTCACCGTCTCCCACAAATACACCAAAACTCACATTTACGGACCCACTTAGCCAACCAGAGCACCTACCGAACTCCAACAGAACATCGCCCTCTTCAAAAGACAAAGACGCCAAAAATGTGGTAGGAGAAAAGGAAAAAAGAAAGAAGAAAAAGCAAAACAGTGCGGGATGGTCCTGCGGGGAGGGAGCGGCAAAGGAAGGACTAGTGCTCGTTCACTGAGTCTCCCCACTCCAACAGAGAAGCCAACAGGATAGAGGGGGAACCTCCGAGGCTCAGATCTGCCCCAAGCACCCCTTGACAGACAGAACTAAGTTAAACAGGCACAAAGGGTCCCTGCGACACCCAGCCCAAGACACAAGCCAGCAGCTGGGGCCTGTCACTGAGGCAGCCCCGGGGGACTGCAGGGGGCTGCGCGCCGTGGCTAGGGGAGGATATGGAGCAGAACAACCTCGGCCCCCATAAATTGCGAAAAAAGCGAAACAACATGGCTGGTGTGCCCTGGGGGGAGGGGCGCCATAGCCTTTGTCTCCTCAGACCCGTGGTGCCATTACTGGCTCTTCTCGCGAGAAGAGAGGTGGTGCGCCGCCACAGCTGCAGTATCCTCTGGTGCACAGCGCTCGGGCAGGGGCGGGGCCGTGACCTGAATCTGCGCCCGGGGCTCCGCAACCTCCTAGGCAGGACTGAGACTTGTTTACAGCCCGAGGCAGATAGGATCTTTCTGCCCTGGCACGTCAGAGAACTCGAGCCACCAAGACGAACAAGGAACTGAGATTTGGCACAGCGCAGGGGCGGGGCCATTCTGCGGTCTTCCCTGAGCCTGCCTTCGGAGTGCCGACCTGAGACAGTGGGCAGCTGCACACAGCAACGGAGCAACCGGCACCAGGAGAGGGCTGGTGGCCACCTGCCTTCCTGTCAGGAATGCAGCACCTGACCACGGTGCTGGGAGGGTGCATGATCCGCCCACCTGCCTCACCCCAGCGCAGCATCTGACTGTGGCACCGGGAGGGGGAGTGATCCTCCCGCCCACCGGGTAAGAGCTCAGCACCTGAACCAGTGTTGGGAGGGGGCGCGATCTGCTAGCCGACAGCCACTGGGAGCAGCAGGGAGGAGGGCACCAACAGAGGGCCTCTGGAAACGGCAAGCTGAGTTTGCGAAACAGGGCGAAGACACAAAGACCTCTCCATAAAATCATTAAGAGCACACAGTCTCCAGGAGAACACATCCTTTTTGTTTGTTTGTTTTGTTTTTTGTTTTTTTAATCTTTTTTATATCCGTTCTACTTTCTATTACCTTTTTAATTTTTACTTTTTAAACAATTGTATGTCTACAGTTTTAATCTCTTTAAAATTTTTCTTTTAAAATCTTTTTATTATTATTATTTTTAAAAATCCACCTTTCATTTTTAATTCTGTTGGTTTTGATCTCCTGTTATTGATTATACACAGGTTTCAAATATTGTTTTTTGATTTTTCTCCTTTTTTTAAGGTTTTTAAAAGATGTCTCAACTCGATTGCTATTGTGCTTCAACTTGCTCTTCTATTATTGATTGTACACTGTTTTCAAACCTTTTTTTCCTCCATTCTTTTAAAATTCTGTCTCTCTTTTATAAGTTTTATTCCTGCATAGGCTTTAGATAGATAAATAAATAAACTCCTTAAGGACCACAATAGATAACTGATACTCCTTAAGCCACAGTGCCAGAGAGATATGAGCAATATGTAGAAGCAGAGGAACCACTCCCAATTAAAAGGCCAGGAGAAATCCCCTGAAAGCACGATCAATGGAATACACATTAATGGCCTACTAGATCAAGATTTCAAAAAAGGAGTGATCAAAGTACTGAAGGAACTAAAAAAAATAGTGTTTAGAGATATAAAATATGTCAAAAATGAAATAGAAGCTATAAAGAACCAAGTAGAATTAGTAAACTCATTTGCTGAGATGAGAGCTGACCTAAAGGCTGTACAAAGCAGGCTAGATAATGCAGAGGAACAAATAAGTGACCTAGTAGACAGGACGACAGAAAGCACCCAATCAGAACAGCTGAGAGACAAACAAATAAAAAACAATGAAAACAATATAAGGGACCTATCAGATAATATAAAGCATGCCAATCTACGCATAATAGGGGTTCCAGAAGGGGAAGAAAGAACAAAGGGGATTGAAAAGGTATTTGAAGAAATCATGACTGAAAACTTCCCAAACCTAAAGAAGGAATCAGATATCCAAGTACAGGAGGCTCAGAGGGTCCCAAACAGGAAGAACCCAAACAGACCCACACCAAGACATATCATAATCAAGATGGCCAGAATCAAGGATAAAGAAATGATCCTAAAGGCCACAAGATAAAAACAAAGAGCGAGTTAGAAGGGAACCCCCATAAGGCTCTCAGCTGATTTCTCTACACAAACACTACAGGCCAGAAGGGAGTGGCAAGATATATTCAAAGTCCTGAATGAAAAAAAGATGCAGCTTAGGATACTCTATCCAGCAAGGCTATCCTTTAGAATAGAAGGAAAGATAAAGAACTTCACAGACAAGCAAAAATTAAAAGAGTTTAGCAAAACTAAACCCATACTAAAAGAAGTATTGACAGGTCTACTCTAAATAGAAAAGAAGCAGGATGCTACAAAAATGAGAAACTCATAACTGGAAAGGTGATAACCACCATGAATTACAAATGGAATAAACACAAAATTGTAAAAGAAGACATCTAAATCATTAAGAGTGGGAGAGGGAAGCAAGGAAAGCCACTGTGGAAAACAGTATGGAGATTCCTCAAAAGACTAGGAATAGACTTATCATATGACCCAGGAATCCCGCTCCTGGGCATATATCCAGAAGGAACCCTACTTCAAAATGACACCTGCACCCCAATGTTCATAGCAGCACTATTTACAATAGCCAAGACATGGAAACAGCCTAAATGTCCATCAACGGATGACTGGATAAAGAAGGTGTGGTATATTTATACAATGGAATACTACTCAGCCATAAAAACTGACAACATAACGCCATTTGCAGCAACATGGATGCTCCTGGAAAATGTCATTCTAAGTGAAGTAAGCCAGAAAAAGAAAGAAAAATACCATATGAGATCACTCATATGTGGTATCTAAAAAATAAACATAAATACAAAACAGAAACAGACTCATAGATATAGAATACAAACTTGTGGTTGCCAAGGGGGCAGGGGGTGGGAAGGGACAGACTGGGATTTCAAAATGTAGAATAGATAAACAAGATTATACTGTATAGCACAGGGAAATATATACAAGATCTTATGGTAGCTCACAGCAAAAAAAAAAAAAAATGTGACAACGAATATGTGTATGTTCATGTATAACTGACAAATTGTGCTCTACAATGGAATTTGACACAACATTGTAAAATGACTATTACTCAATTAAAAAATGTTAAAAAAAATTTTAAATAGTCACATATTTACTAATTGATTAGGAATCCTCACTGAAAATTATCTATCTTCCCCCAGCCACTACCATCAGATCATTTTCATTTCAGGATTTCAAAATAACCATGTACTTTTTCTGATACAATAGGAAGAAAGGAAGGAAGGGAGGGAAGGAGGGAAAAAGTAAGAGAGAGAAATCCTCCATTTTAGAGCAGTCTCCTTTCTTTGAACCTGCCAGCTAAAATAACCTTTAACTCTCAGGTAATATCCTCCTCTCAACTGAAACATTTCCCTCCTAAATTGACCTTTGGAATATATCTGACTTCTAATAAGCTTCTTAAATTAAGCCAATGACTTGAAAGTGGGGAGGTAGAAGTGGGTAGTGGAATGGAGTAAGGTATGGGAAGAGGGGAATAAGAATCATGTGAGTTTTAAATATATATGTTTACACATCATATCAGACTGCAGGATGGGTAGGCATTGTATTAGTCAGGGTGGGCTGAGCTATGCTACAATAATAAATAAATCCCTAATCTCAATGTCTTAACACAATAAAGGCTTATTTCTTTCTTGTGTCATAGAGTTGGACTGTTCTACCCCAAGGGGTGCCTGAGGGTCCAGGCTTTCTTCCATGCTTTGGCTTTACCATCTTCAACACATATTTTCAAGATAGCCTGCAGCATCCGCTTGGTAGGTGGGGGATGAATGTACATAGAAGGCACTCACTCTTAACTGCCTGAGACCATGTCATTCCTTCTCACATTGTATTAGAGAGAACTAGTCTCATAGCTGCACCTTAGAAACAAGGAGCCTGGGAGATGTAGCTTTGCCTGTATCCAGGAAGAAGAAACATATTTGGTGAGATTTCTGCCATCGTTGCCCTTCTGGTCACCAGAAATCCGTTTCACCCTCCCATCCATTCACAGAACACACTCCCTCCCTCCTAAAGGGACATTCTCAAGTGACATCCAGTCATTACATCCAGCTCCAAATCTAGCATTCCCAGGTGATATGCAATCATCTCCATCAAATCTGGAAGAAGTTCCTTATAGTCTGACAAACTAAAATCTAAAATAAAGGCTATATTTTCAAACATCATATCAATATTCCAAGCAAGAGGGAAAAAGTATAATAAGGGGCAAGCTTTTATGCCAGTTGAGTCCACTTCTTTTTATTAGAAAAAAATAATAGACTTCGTGGATTTAACACTTGGGAAACTTCTGCATTTGTTTTTTCATTGTCATAACTGGGTCACATGCCCATTACTAGCTGCGAGGATGTTTATGGAGGTGAGCATTTTTAACTACCATTGCCACCCCAAATAAAATGAAGGTGTGCTGAGTTAGGAAAAAGAGAATAGGCAACTACAAACAACTACCAAGCACCCCTTCCAACACCTCAGATTTTTTTAACCGTTCATTATAGAAAATTTCAAACATTCATAAAAGCAGAGAATATATTATAATAAACTACAATGTGCCCAACACCCAGTGTTTCAATAAGCTATTGCTTCATAGCAAGTAACCCCCAAATTAGTGGCTTAAAACAACAACCCTTTAGTTGGTTCATGACTCTGCAGGCAGGCCGTTTAAGACTGGGATCAGCTGGACAATTGTTCTGGTCTCTACCGGGCTCCCTCCTGTAACTGTAGTCAGCTGCAAGTGAATTAGAGAGCTCTGCCAAGGAGGTTGGCAGGCTGTTCACTGATGTGTCCCTGCTCTTCTTTACATGGTCTCTTATCTTCCAGGAGGCTGGCATAGGCTTGTTCTCATGGGCAAGGTTCTGAGAAAGTGAAAGCTCTTAAAGCCAGGCTTTGAACTGGCATGCAGTTACTTTTGCTGCATTTCAACGGCCAAAGCAGATTTGAAGAGTGGGGATGTAGATTCCATCACTTGATGGGAATAGCTGCAAGAGAATGGGTACAAGGGGAATAGAGAACTGAAGCTATTTTTGTTAACTCACCTGCCACATCCAGCTACAATAATCATCAATTTGTGGCTATTTTTCTTTCCTCTATACTTACTCCTAACTCCTGCCACTGGAATATGGTGTAGCAAATCCCAATCATCATATAATTTCATCCATCAGAATTTTAGTATTTACCACTGGAAGATAAGTACTCATTCTTTTTAAAATAAATTAATGATAATTCCTTAACATTGTCATATAGTTTAATCAGTAATCAAACTTTCTTTGTTGCCACATATATTTGTTGCCTTCTACAATATATGTTGAGTCATGACCTAAACAAGGCCATATCATTTCATTTGGTTATTGAGTCTCTTAAATCTTTAGGTATCCCTTCCTTTTTCTTCCTGCAACTTATCTGCTGGAGAAAAAAATTACGATTTCCCAGAGTTTGAAGTTTGCTGATTGCACCCCTGTGGTGCTCTTTCACATGTTTCTAATCACCATATTTCCTGCAAATAGGTAATTAGATATAGAATCTCTTGATACGGGTTTGATTTTCTTTTGCAAGTGCTTCATAGGTGGTACTGTGAGCTTGCATCATGAAGCAAATATTGTCTAATTTTCTTTTGTGTGTGTATCAGCAGTCGTTGAGAATCATTTCCTGGATCCGTTATTTCATTAGGGGTTGAAAATGTGATATTTTAAATATATCATACTTTCTTCATTAATTATCAGGGATACTTCCAGAGAGACAAACTCTTCTTTATCAGCAAGTTGTTTTCATTATGAAACAATTCATAAGGAAAGACAAGGTAAATTCTTGAAAATTTTCCCTCTATTTAGCACTTCTCTGAATAAAAAAGCTTATTCCCTAGCATCTTGACAAGATGACCAATTAGTTGATTTTTTACTTCTTATATCATTATGAATTCATGAACTTTAAAATATATAATGTGTTTCAATCCATTGAGGTTATTACTCTTATTGACACTCATAGTGTCCCATATTTTGCCACTGGTAGGTGGCCACTTTTCAAGGTGGTTCCTAAGTTTATCATCCTTTTAACAAGATTTCAGCAGTCTCTAATTACTTCCTTGCTTTTATTAAAAAAAAAAAAATGCCTCAGACCTGGAATCAGCCATTTTCACAAGGACCTGGATACTATAAATGGAAAATGGTATTTAGAGACCATAAATACCTCATTGCTACTATCTTGGTCATTGTTCTCAGGTGTTTTCAAAAAATTGAGTTATCAAAGTTTTTTTTAAGAAAAATGTATCATGAATTTGTTCAGATATTTCCAATTCAAATTTAGAAATACAGGGTTTTAACTAAACTTCAATAATTTTAATTTTTATATTTCTTTTTGTTCATGCCAAGAAAATCTTAGTTACTAATGATATTAACACCACTACATATTTTTATTTATATTTATTAATCTATGTATACTATATATATGTTTTAAATATGAATGCCAAAAAAAATATGAATGCCAAGTTTATTATTGACTATATAATTACTGAAAACTGTTTTATAAATAGTTTCCAGGTCTCTTTGTCTGGGCATTTTCACTAGGGATGTACTGTCAAATTATGATTCCCAAAGTTCCTGAAATCTCTCCATGTGGTTAAGCAACCAACTCGATACAAACTCAATTTGTTTCATTTGCTTTTGGTTTTAAGAGATTTGTTAACTTAATTTTGTTTTATAATTATTTAAAATTAAATCATTTATATGGTTCCAAAGTCAAATCTACAAAACAAGGGGAAAATGACCTAAATATCCAATGAGAAGGGTTTGAGTAATTAAGTTGTTACATTCACACAATGAAATATTATATAACCCTTAAAATTACCTTATTGAAGCATATTTATCAACATGAATAGATGGTTAAAATGTAACGTTAACTGGGAAAAAGTATATTATAAAATAATGTACAAATAATACCATTTAGAGACATTGTTTGGGATAAGAAGATTTGGAAGAATATACATCAAAGTATCAATAGTAGTTTTCTTTGGGTGATTAGGCTTTAGAATAAGTTTTCCTCTCTATCTTGCTTTTATTATTCTTTTTCCTGTGATAAGTATATTGCTACTATAATAAAATTTTAACTAAAATTTTTAATTAAATTTTACAATTTTGCTACCATAGTATTATCATATGTTTAGTGCTAAGACAGAAGGTGCTGGAAGGTCCTTACACAATCCTGCATAAGTAGCCCATAAAGTACTTTGGTCATTTGCCATGAGACAGTACTTCCTTTATCAATGATCATACCGATTTAACAGATGAAGAATAGGAGCATTTGACATGACAGGACTACAGCTGTAATAGTCCCACGAAATGTTATAACAGGGAATAAAGAGAGAGTATATGACATTCTTTGTTAAATCTTGTACTGTATAATGAGAATTTTTTTCATGCTTACAACTTTGTGATGTCTCTATAAGGAAAGAGAGAATATTTGCCTCTTAATGACTTATTAAGAAATAAAAAAATTATAATTACTTGGCATCACTGTCACCCATCTTGAGAGAAAGAGATTATCCAAAGGAAGAGAAACAGGGATCAGGCCTCATCCACAGACCTTAACCATGGAAGAATTCATCTTAGAGGATGTCTTGAATATCTGCTTAAATGTTGGAATGATTAAAGAAGAGAGGCCTCACTAACAGAGAGAACGATGCATGCTAATATCCCATTATTACTTAATATTGAGTAGACACCAGAGGAGCTTTGCTGAAAAGCCCTTTTAACAGATAACTGTCTTGGAGATGCCTAACCCTTCACTCACTGAAGGAACTCATCAGGGAGAAAGGAATCTTCTTGACATTTGCCAAAACTTCACCTGAAACATAAGCATATGCCCAGGATTTAACAATTTGTTTAATGTCTTTTTCAACCATTGAGCTCTAAGTTCCATGAGGACAGGATGATTTCTTTCTTGTTCACCAACAAGATACTTGAACCACATTCTGAAGAGTGAATGAGAGTTAGCCAGGGAAATAAAAGCGGAAAGGGTGTTTCAGACAGAAGAAGTTCTGTGAGAGACACTGATGATCAAAACAACACAAAGGCAGTGGTGAGTAACTACAGCCAGTTTGATATTGGTACTTACAGAACCTGAAGTGGATGGCAGGGAGCTGAAAAGACACGAGGCTGGAAAGATAGGCAGTGGCTAAGACAAAGAGGGATTGTTATGCTGGCTAAGGTACTTGAACTTATTTTTATAGGTGGCAGGGACTATGGTAGGCTGAACAATGACCCTCTAGAGATGCCCACGTCCTAATTCCTAGAACCTGTGAATATGTTACTTTCCATGGCAAAAGGGACTTTGCAGGTATGATTAAGTTAAAGATCTTAAAATGGAGAGATTACCCTGAATTATCCAGGAGTATCCAATGTAAACACAGAGTACTTATAAGGAGACGGCAGGAAAATCAGTGTAGTAGTAGGAGCTGTGACATCAGAAGATGGAGCGATACAAAGAAGGGGTCCCAGGCCAAAGAATTCAGACAACCTCTAGAAGATGAAAAAGACAAGGAAACAGACTTTCCCCTAGAGCCTCCAGAAGCAACACCTTGATTTCAGCCCAATGAGGTTGATTTTGGACTTCTGACCGTAAGATACTGTATCTATAGCAGAACTATAAGATAATAAATTTTTGCAGTTTTAAACTGCTAAGTTTGTGGTAATTTGTTACAGCAGCAATAGGAATTTTAACCAGGGGAGCGACATGATTATACTCACTTTCTAAACAGATCATTTTTAGTTAAATGTGTGAACTATGTAACATGTATCTAAGACAGAGAGTCTGAACTAGGACAATGACAGTAGAACTAAACAGAAGAGAAATATCTAGGAGAGGAAGGTAGCAAAACTGGCAACTGGACGTGAGGAGTGACAGAAAGGGGCTATCAAAGATGAGTCTCAGTTTCTGGCTGGCATGACCAGGTGGAGTGGAACATCAGCCTCCCAGGTCCAGGAGGATATCCAAATATACAACTCCAGCCCACAGTGGGATAATTAGTCTGAAACCAGTGACAAGTTCAGCCTGGAGATTCAGATTCAAAAATCATCAACGTACATATGGAAATTAAAAACATGAAAGTGGATGAGGTGGCTCACAAAGAGCATTTAGAATGAAAAGAGCAACTGGGCCATGAAGAAAACTCTTAAGAAAAATTAACATGTAAGGATTGTGCCCCAGAAATAGGCCTACCTCTTGGTCTATCTGCAGATCTTGAAACAGCCCTGTGATCCGACTCTAGTCCTCCATAGCCACAATTCTGGGGCAATTTTGCCAACCCAGGAACCCAGTGGGAATCCCACCCACCTGTGCCAACAGAGGTAAGCCTGCAGGGCTCAGTCACAGCTGTGACCCTTGAACAGACCTGTGACTCAGTCCCAACTCCTTCTAGCTGTAGTCCTGGGCCAATCCTGCTCACCCAGGGACCTGCCCAGTGACATGTCAGGAGCCCTCCCAAGGGCCCAAAGGGAGTCACACACTAGATTTCTA
Source organism: Camelus dromedarius (assembly GCF_036321535.1). Lineage (NCBI taxonomy): Eukaryota > Metazoa > Chordata > Mammalia > Artiodactyla > Camelidae > Camelus > Camelus dromedarius. Next base: position 41,790,398 of record NC_087450.1, on the reverse strand, counting down.
GTCATAATTAGAAGGGTAGTCTGTACTCCAAAGTTATAAAGGAATTTTGTTATGTTTTATTGCATTTATTTGACTTCATTTTTTTGTCTAAATCTTTGATTTACTTTGAATTTATCCTACTGTAGTATGAAGTACAGATCAAAGTTTATCTTTTTCTAGGTGACCCTAGTTGTCCCATCACTACTTGAACAGTCCATCTTTTCCCCTACTGATTGGAGATAGCTTATCACCTACTAAATTCCTATATGTATATGGGTTTGTTTTTGGACACTCTATTCTATTCCATTTGTCCTCTTGCCTCTTTCAAACACCAGCATCATACTTTTTAAATTGTTGATGGTTTAATATCTGGTGGGTTTAGCCCTTCCCCACAGATCCTTTCTCTTAGAATTTTTTGGTTATTCTTATTTGTTTCATTTGACATATGAACTTCAGAATACACTTTCCATTTCAGGGGAAAAAGTATTGGTACTTCTATTGGGAGCAATTGAAATGTATAATTTAACCTGGGGAGAATTACCAGCTCTATGAAGAATGTTTGTATTTATTTAATTCTTCTTTTGTCTTTCTAAAGAGTTCTAAAGTTTTCTCCAATATGCATCTTGCTGAATTCTTAGCTATTTTATCTTTCTGATTGCTATTTTAAATGAAGTCTTATCTTCTAACTGGTTGATATATATTGATATAGATATATCACTACTGATGCCTCTATATTAATTTTGTGTGCTATTTTATTGAATTCTCCTACTGTTTGACATAGCTTTTTAATTTATTTACAATTTCAAAGTATAGAGTCGTATCATCTCTACATGTAATAGTTATATGTCCTCCTTTAAAATTTTTATGTCTCTGTAATTTATTTGCTTTTATAATGGGATTGGCTAGTTCTTCCAGTACACTGTAAAATAACGATGGTAACAGGCACATGTTCCTGGTTTTAGCAGAAATTCAAGCTGAGATCATTATATCAATAAAATTTGCACTATTCCTATTTTATTCCTCTTGTTCATGAAAAATCATTGTTGATTTTCTAATATGGACCTTTCCTTGTATTCCTGAACTAGATCCCACTTGGTCGTAATGTATTTTTTCATTTGAGGTGCTCCTGGATTCTGTTTCCTAATATTTTATTTATTCATTTTCACTGATAGTCATAAGTAAGGACAGTATGTATTTTTCTGTTTTAGTGCATGCATCTTTGTCAAGTTGTGCTTATTACATTCTCTTCTTGCTTGCTCTGGAGCAGTTTAAACAGCATTGGAAGTATACGTTCTTCTTTGTGAAATCTTTTGAACCAGATTTTCTTTTTGTGAGAAAAATATAATCAGTTTTGTGACTATTTTATAGGCACTTGAAAAAGGAGTGTATTCTTTACACTTAAGGTTTAGAGTTAGCTCCAGCTGCTGGACACCACCATTCTACCTTCTGTCACTGTGAATGTAACTACTCTAGGTACCTGAATCATACACTATTCATTCTTTTGTGACTGGCTTACTTCAAATTCTCTTCTTTTTTTAATGTATTATTTTTCACTAAAGTGGGTATAGAAAGAACATATCGCAACATAATAAAAGCTATTATGACAGACCTACAGCTAGCATAGTACTCAACAGTGAAAAACTCAAAAGCTTCCCACCAAAATCTGGGACAAGGCAAGGCTGCCCACTATCACCACTCCTATCCA